>NC_051276.1:29009621-29309621 GCF_015220745.1 Sebastes umbrosus
TTTTGGTACAATAGGGAAAACAAAGAAAATGCATTATTTATTTTGAAAATTTGAAATATTTAACATTTTCTCATTTGCCATAATTAATAAAAAAAATAAATACAAATGTCTGTAATGTAAATGTAACCCAGTGTGCTGCCAAAACCTTCTGGGTAAAACTGGCATTCCAGGATTTCTGGTCTGCATGTGTAAGTAGTAGACATAAACAGCTGTTTGGGTCACAGGGCGTACCAAACTGTTCAATATGAATTCATGTACCATTACACCCCTACTAAATAGCGGCCTTTGATATATTTTTTTTTCATATATCATCTGTGTCAGTGTGAGTTGGCTGAGCTCATCCTGTTCAACATTCACAAACATCTGCACAAAAACACCAGCCTTCTACTGACCACTCTAACAGTCAAATGGACATCATACGTGTAGTAGCACTATACTACCCAAACGTTGTTATTGGTCGGAAAAAGTAATCAACACCATTTTAAATCTCAAGTTTGTTTTCTCCCAAAGCTCGGTGAAGAGTGTGTATTGAGATAATCACCAGGGTGTTGCAAATATTACAGCTTCAGCTTGTGCCTCAGGAACAAACAATAGTGGCAGCATTTATTTTCATTACAAGATGTGCCGTTCCTTATAATATGTGCAGATGTGATGAAAATAGCTTCAGTATATTATTTTTAAATAACACTGTTGCATTCCGTGTTGCCAATTCAACAGAGATAACCTCACTAAAATAAGACTTTGACTCAAATTTTCAAGAAAGTCATATTTTTCTCAAATAGGTTCTGCGAAGCTGCACATTACAGTAAGTGCCACAATGTATAATCTGCCAGATGGACAATTGCTGTCTCATACTGATGTCCACAGGCCGCAGACAAGGACACTTCAACAGTAGCGGTTGGTGTAATGGTATTGTGAATATACAGTAAATAAGGTTTTGATTGGTAGTTGTGGCACTGGTAAATAGTGCCACATTCAAATAAAAAAAAACTCTGGCTCTAGAAATACTAGGGGTACAACGGATCACAAAACTCACAATTCAGATCCTATCACGGTTTTGAGTCATGGATCGGATAAGCAGAAAAAATGGAGCATTTACAACTTTTAAAGATGCCCCGATCATGATTTTTTAACGCAGATGCTGATTGCTGATCGTCAATGAGTCACATGGGCCAATACTGACAGTTTTTGTTGTTAAATTTAAATGTTATCCTTTTACTTTCTTATAGCCGTCTATAGTGGTTATCTACATAAAAACACACAATTCAAGTGATTAGGAAATAAAAGATTGTATTTTTTATTGATAAAAAAAATCTTGGCATTAGTAGTTCTAATGATTTATATAAGCTGCTTAGAGCTAGTGTTAGGACGTTAAGCAGATCATAATTCTCTCTCTATTATCTATTTTATATTGCTGTGAAAACATCTCCTTTAAACAACTGTTTGTTCAATACAAGTTTCTCGCCAAAAACTTCATTTTACAACAATATATTTAAGCACATCATGATAACGTTGATTTATCTTCACCCGATACTCATTATAGAACTTGAACGCACCATAATGGAACTCAATGGAACCTCCTTACATTAGCTGCTCCGGTGTTGCCAACGTGAACTAGTTCATACTAGTGTACACTAAAGATTTGAGGAGTTTAGAAGCAAATAATAGTTAAGCCATTTACAAAAAAAAAAAAAAAAAAAATTCCACTTATACTAATAACAGCAGAAAGACTGAATTTTGTACATCAACAAATGGGAATAACAACTTAGCAGGTACTACAGCAACATAACCCTTCGGCTGTGATTCTAGATGTAGTGTTGATGTTGTTGTAGGGAAGCTGGTGGCTGGATAAGGCCATCGTTATCAGGAGGTGGAAGCGGCTCCTAATTGATGTGATAAAGTGTAAGTGAGAGGAGTGGGCCTTTTACACTTCCATGATTAGATTAAGTGAACAAGAATAGAGCTGCCTCTTAAGTTTTAAATAGATAGAAAGATAATAGAGTAGGTTAGCAGGGAAATATATGAATAGATAGAAGCCAAGAGGTGTGGCTTAGAGGACGCAGTGAGTGGAGTAAAATAAATGGAGTAGTCTATATTTAATTTGTGCTAAGCTCCACGAGAATATCAATTATGAAGCTGTTGCCATTGTAGCAAAACTATGTAGTATGGATCATGATGGAGACAAATGGGGAAAAGATTGAGTCTCTGAAGATTAAGTCCCTGAAGAGAAATGTAGAGTACATGAGCCATACCAAAGTGGTCAATGAGACCAGATCGCTGACTTGAGGACAGTGCAATACAGATACCAGATCATATATTGGGCCGATACTGACTCAAATAGCTGGATCAGATATCAGTTACAATGGGGCCAATCTATTCAATTCAATTCTATATTTATATACTATATACATTATATACTTTGACCAATTTGTTGCTGCATTACACTTGTATTGTAATTTTACCATATTTTATCAAGTTGCTGGTGTACGATTTATTATTTTAATAAGTCAGTAAATTTATACCTATGTATTTATTTGTTGAATTTTGTGTTACAAATATAAGAAAGGAATGTTTAAGTCATGCCTGATGTTGCCTTACACATAAAGAATGATGCCAGTCACTTCAACACAGTAAGGTATACAGCTCATTAATTAAAGATTGGTATCAGATCGGTACTCGGTATCAGTCGATACCCAAAGCCCAGGTATCGCTATCGGTATCGGGACTGAAAAAGTTGTATCGGTGCATCCCTGATTTTAAAAAGTCGGGGTGTACATTGACATTTTAGCAGCCGAATATGGAAGCTGCATTGTTTTTGTGATTTCAACTTGCATCGCAGGCTCTGTTATAAGCCAGTGACACAGCTGAACACACTCACCCACTTAAATGCACAGTCAGTGCTATATGGTAAACATTGTGACACAGTTCCAGGACTTTTCTCTTCCTCTCCCAGCCAGCAACTCATTATTACCCCGACAAACGCTGCATTAAAAATGTTTACCAATTGTTTGACACCGCGTGCACGGGCATAGTGTGTGAGAGCGCGTCCAAATGACTGCTTGTTTGTGTGTGAAATGATTTGACAAACTGCTCCCTATATTACCATGAATGTCGTGGTGATGACAACAACTGCTACCATTAACTTGTTCTCCTTTCCTCTCTCCCCCCTCTCTGTTTTGGACCTATGCTATGTCTCTCTTTCTCTGCTTAAACACACACACACACACACACACACACACACACAGTGGATACCCATCAATGTGCATCCCTGCCAGTAAATCCAACTAATCTGCCTCAGCAGCATTTCATTACAGTGCTGACACGCTGAGTGTAAATGTGTGTGTGCGAGTGTGTCTGTCGTATATTGATGTTTGTCTGTTCCCCATATGTGAGAATGTATGTGTGTGTGTGTGTGTGCGTCTTCCAACCTTGTGTGACTTCAGTGTATGTCTAGCATGTCCCCTTGTGTGTTTGTGTTTGCATGATTGCATGTTTGTGTTTCCTGCCCCGCTTTCTGGCCTCTCTGTTAAAGGGGAAATGTACTACCAGCTTTTAAATTAGTCACACATCACTGCAGGCATAATACACACAGACACACAAGTTGGAAATAGACACCAGTATGACACACACACACACACACACACACACACACACACACACGCACACACACACACACACACACACACACACACAGAGCACACTCAGTGGTGAATAACAATACAGACAGGAGGAAGAGAGGAAGAAACGTACTGTATATGTGACAATGAAATTGGTTTCAGCGATTGAGAGGAAACATGAGAGAGAGCGATAGAAAGAGGAGACCATCAACATCAGAGCAGCTCATTCCATAACTACCAACTCAGTTAAATAATCACATTCATTTAGATTTGATTTTAAGGTCACGATTCAACTCAATTCTTGATTTAAACATGCCATTGTTAGACTAAGGAGTTTTGATTCGTAAAGATCAACAGGTCATTGGTTTTATGCCCTGACAACTGTCATTTACACTTTCATATTCTTCTTTATAAAGAGAGGCTATCAAGAGTGATATTTCTTTTGGGAATGTGCCACACTAAAGCCATATGGTCAAATTTAAATCATTTATTTAATATGTAATAATAATGACTTTTTCACCCGTTGATACTTTTGGTCAATTGGGGAACAAGCTGTTAAACAACAAAGAGAAGATCCACTAGATGGCAGGATGGAACTTTACAACAACAGCGGGAGTTTTCTCAAAGTTTACGAGACACACCTGAATGCACCAGGAAGTCCCTGTTGGCGCCTACATGCTTTACACTACGGCGAGAATAGACCCCGCTTAACCGTACAAAGCGATGTAGACACAATAAATTTTAAGTTGAGAAATCGCCAAACAGTTCGATGAGCGCTGTCTTCTTTGGTAGCTGCAGCCTACAAACTGTAGTTTTTCTGTCAACGACAGGTTCGTTGTTTAGATAACTCACAGGGAAGGAAAAATTACGCCACACTGGTGACTTCAGGGAAGCAGGAGGATTTTCCAGTTATGTTGTTTCTCCGTCATCTCCGACTCTGTTAGTGGCAGTGGTGTCTCAAAGTGCAGAATCAGGCTACCGGTAAGATCTGCTGTGTTGTCTATTAAGTGTTGCTGTTTTTTTCCTTTGGACGTACGTAAGTAGGCGGGGCGGAGAGAAAAAAATACTGTGAGAATTGCCGATCTTGCTTTTGATGGTTGAAATCAGAAGCTCATTTCGATCAATTTCCCAGTACATCCCTACTTTACACATTGAGAGACGTACATACGGCAAACTATCGATTATTGTTAATGAAGAGGCCAGGGACTTTTGAGTGCGTGTGTGTTTGAGTAGATCAAATGTGGTCAATATACTTTGTTGCAAACATTCATTTGGGAGAATAAAACAGCATATTAATATCAAATATACAAAATCATTAATACAAGTACTCAATTGTAGACAACATCAATACCTTGAAAGCGCAGAGTATTGACACCCGCGTTTCCAAGCAAAGTGGTTGTTGAATATGTTTTTGATTTTTGAAAACAACCTGAAGAGTGTTAGATTGATCTGCAGTACATTATGTAGGGATAAAAGTGCCTATTTTAATTTACATTTTCCTCAGAAGTGGCTCAATTCACTTTGATTAAACACTATTTTTAAAAGGAGACAATGTCTAAAAATGATTGAAAAGAAATGTAATCTAATGTCTTTGTTGGATTAGTGCTTCCCTACAAAACACTTGAGTTCCTGTAAATCTGGTAAAAAAAACCTACAAATTGTAGTACAAACCGTGTGTGTATATGTGTGTGTGAGTCAGGTGAACTGCTCTTATCCCGCAGTGTAATAGTAGCCAGAGAAATTATCTCTCTGTCAATTACAGCTCATTTATCAAGCCATAAAACCATAAAGGACTACTTTGCAACTAATGGAGACATTAGAGTCACTGTTCTGCCATGCAGGAGCCTCCTCTTCCTTCTCCTTTTCACTTTGCACCACATTCTGCATCACTTTCTCACTTTGCCTTTCTTCCATCCTTTCATTTTCAAATGAATTCAAACTGCCTTTCCGACTTTGCTCCTCTCTTTCTTACTCTCATTCTTTCTCACACTGTACATACATCATCCATGTGGTCTTGAAATGCAGACTTCGAAGGAGCCAGCACATGAACTGGGACATATCGTCAATTTTTATTCGACAGTTGAACTTCCGATCGAACGTGGTGAAAAAAATAATTCTTGAACTGTAATTATTAGAGATGTCAAAGTTGACGCGATAATAATTTGTTAATGCAAATTGGTTTTAACACCACTAATTTATCTTACGCATTAACGCAATCGATCTTCCGGAGGTTGTAACGGGCTCAGTTTTAAAGCTAGAGTGAAGAGACTGGCATCATATGAAACTAGAAAAACCTGAGGAATCCATTGATACCATTCCATCTGTTTGCAATGTTTTGATTTAAGCATAATTCTTATGCTAAATGCAGTACCTGTGAGGGTTTCTGGACAATATTTGTCATTGTTTTGTGTCGTTAATTGATTTCCAATAATAAATATACACATACATTTGCATAAAGCAGCATATTTGCCCACTCCCATGTTGATAAGAATATTAAAAACTTGACAAAACTCCCTCTAGGGTATATTTTGAACAGATAAAAAATGTGTGATTAATTTGCGATTAAGAGCAACAATCATCCGATTAATCCCAATTAAATATTTGAATGGATTGACAGCCCTAGTAATTACCTGTTTTAAAAATGTACAGTCTATGAGCACAGCAGAAGTTGTTTAAGTTGTTTGTAGTGCTAAACCTGAATATATGAATATTCAGATATTTGTTCATTGGGTTGGTATTCGGATTTCAATTTTAGGATTTGGATACTTTGTTTTTTTTAAATTTAGGCAATTAATGTAGGTCTATAATTCATCCATGATGAGAAAAATTGTCTCAAGCTGTTATGTAACAAAATGAGCATAGATAAGACCTCGTTCAACCAAACCCCTCGGGATTACAAACAAGCAAATAAACCACCAAACCAGGGTTTTCAAATTAATTTGAATAAATTATGTGTTAGTTCAAATTCATTTGAAATTGACTTTTTGAAAAAGTGACATTCCTAGTCCCTTCCATTGCCCTCTATTTATTCCTCTTCATCCCTTTCTTCCTCACTCGCCTTCTCCTACCCCTGACAACTCACAGTAAAGCTTTGTGAGTCTCTCCTTCTCTGCCTCATCCTTTATAATGAAGCTTTATGTTTTTCCATATCAATTTTAAGTCAGAGTCAGCGGTGTGTGTGTGTGTGTGTGTGTGGTTGCGCCTACGTGCCTGTCTTGTCTATTGGATTATACTGTAGTGGCACCTATTTTTAGTCCAGCACACAGGGAGGAGAGAAAGTTCAGCAATCCAAACATCGGTCTTGATCTCACCATGCAGTCACCTTGAAATCAGATAATCCTGGAGACAGATGTAATGAAAGGGGGAGAAATATTCCCATTTTCCTTTTGTCTTTTATTATCTCTTTCAATAAGAGGTACCCAAAAGAGATGCAAGAGAAGGATGAGAGGCATAGTGACCCAGGAAGAGTAAAAACAAAAAGGCTCACATGACTGTCTCCATATAGCCTTATGATTTCACTTGTATTCTGAAATGTAATATATTAAAATGCATATAACAGTTGCTATTTTTACAGTGTAATGTAGTGCTGTGTTTCTTTTATTTACAAAAAATAAAAATCCTCTGCTATAAGCCACACAGTGCAAGTCAATTTACTGATGTTTCTGGACACGTCATCAGAGATGTTCCTGGAATCATTTGGTGTTTTAAGTCTCTGGACATCATTTCCCCTCCCTCCAGGCGACTCAGCTGGGGCTGATCAGACCCCAGCTTGTGTCCAGATGGCCCACTGCAAAGCCCCCCTTGGTGCTCCTCTCTTGAGCCACAGCCATCTCCAGGCTCACTCTGCTGCTTCAGTGGTTCTGCCTTCTCTGTGACCCTCCTCTTTCCCTCAACGGCCAAACAGCTGAGGGCTGTGGGCAGAGATCAGACTGCAACTTCTATGGGCAACGTAGCTCTCCGGGTTGCTTCTAGACATTTATTGAGCAGCACTGCATGTTCAACAAGCTCCTTTCAATGCTGATAGCAACCTTCACAAGGCACTCACTACACCGGGACAACTTGCTTGGTGGATTCAGACAAGACAATGGTAGTCTTGAAGGAGCATATGCAGCTGGATTTTCAGTTCTTTCTCTGTCTACCAGCAGCTGCAGCCATTTGAAGGGGCCAGGCTCCCTGCAGGGTGTTTCGGCTGTTGGTCTAGGCCGCTCTCTATAGACCAGGGGGTTTTAAAGTCTGACAAAGTGGGTCCCCCCTCAGACAAAGTCAAGACAATCAGGCAAGACTTGATCATGCCACCATCTGTAGCAACTCTCTCCTACTGCCAGAGGCAGCTTCATAAGATGTGCTCCAGGGTTACAACATATGGCTGATGTTTCTGCCTCGTCCCATTATAGTATTAAGGTTTAACGGGCTGGGAAACACATTGCACACTGAGTGAGGAACTTTATTTGATCAGATTCAGTTTTCCACAGCCCAAGTCAACTTTGTCACGACCCAACACGAAGGGGACCATTGGCACCACGCTGCTGTTCTTTACCTCTTCCACTGCTGCTCTGGACTCAGCAGTGCTTCTCCATTCCTTTAGCAGAATTAAGGTCTTCGCACAGCAAGTCCACTTTTTCGTTATTTTAATCCGTCATCTGATGATAAACATTATGCACAAGTTTCAGAGTCAGTGTGTAAATGTGATTGAGACAACGTGAGGTTGTATTTATTTATAAAAGTGCAAAGATTTCAGACGAAAAATACGGACTTGGTGTGCAAAGGCCTTTAGTGTGGGAAGACTGCCTGCATAATATCATCTTCCACTTTCTAAATTCTTGCAAATCATCTTTATTGCAGATTTGTGAACCTTTGGATCATGGGAACTGTCATGCAACTCTTGCCATTGTCATCTTGAACTCTCTTCCAAGAATCTGGGTGCCAATAGCAGTTAGTTTTTCAGCAGACTCAGACATCTTCCAAAGTTTCTGACCTTCCTCTGCGAGGTCTGTCAAACATGTGCCCAAGCAAGGACAATTGTTGCTTGAAGGGCTTCAGGTGATTAAAACTGTGTATATATATATTAATATTAATAATCTATAATTACAGTATATACATTATTAGTAAATGTGGAAACCATTGAGGATGTGATCCACAGAGAGAGAAAGAAAGACAAGAGTTCAAAAGATATGAAACACACAAAAACAAGCCTTTGAGAAAAAAAAGAGAGTATATCATTGAGCGAGAGGTAGAGTGAATTATTATGGCAGGCAGAGAAGATCACAGACTCTAGACACCCTCAGGACATTTACTTAATACACACACACTGATACTGAGGAGGGATGGAAGGAGAGGGATCTTTTTGGTGTGGATCTCTACGTCTGTAGGTGTTTGCTCTGAAAGTGATACAACAGCACAAACACAGCATTACGAGTTATCACCAAAAACGTCACTAAAACAAAAACTTTAATCTTGTGGATTAACGCCGAGACTGATAAAGAGTGTGTATGTGTGGGGGAGGGGCACAGGAAATTCCATTGAAAATACGTAAAGAAAAAAAACCCTGCAAAGCAGTTGACACCTATAGCATCGAGGGCTGTGTATTGGCAAGAATCTGGCAATATGATTCATTAGGAAAACTGTCATAATATAAAGAACACACCAGAAATACACCATTTTAGAATAGGCAAAAACAACAAATGTACATTGAAATGTAACCTGAGCCCGCTACAACCTCCAAAAGATCGAATAGCGGGCATCATTTTAAGAGGTTAATAACAAATCGATAGTGTAATATCAATATTTTCTTACTCCTTTAACAGCATCAGGCTTTACAGCGTGCATGCAACAAAAATACATGTTTTCTTAAGTTAAAAGGTGTACTTGCGAAGACATTTTAATAACAGCATGATATTAATCATTTCATATGCACACAGTCATACACCTACAGTGAGGCCCTGCTAACCGTGCGTAGCAGCTGATTGAGCAGAACATGTTTCCATTTTGATAAGGACACACAGAATTAATAAGCATCACTGTACACACACAAATAGATGCACACCCACACACACATGCGCTTAATTGAAATTAGCATGCTAACAACAGTAAGCGTTCTCCAATCAGGGAAAAGCCACGGCATCCAGCAGTACAGCGGTGTTTCAATCAGGCTTCTAATCTGGTTATATACCTTCTTGGTGTAATAAGGGAGAGTTCACTTGAAGAGAGAGAATCACAAGGAAGCGGCAGAGAGAATAAAGGTAGAAAAGCAAAGAGAAACAATGTATTTATGTGCATCTTCAATTTGTGCATAAAAACCTGAGCGCAAATGCCAGAAACTGGAAAAAAAGAGAAAATATCATAATAAGTTTTATGCTTAACTGAGGTGGTAAAGTTGGCATATCAAAAAAGATGTTATTCAGACTGACAGAGGCAGATTTTTGGAAGAGATCTTAATGTCACAGTAGCTGCTTCTGCTTATTCAACTGTAGACAAAGCGTTGTTTTGCATGCTGCCACGCACTGCTGCATGTCTCCACTCCACCAGAACCCCCCCCCCCAGGTTTGATTACAGACGGATGTCATCCCCCAGCGATTCATAAAAACACCACAGGGTACACGCAAATCAGAAGACACAAATTCATTCATTAAAAAAGGAAAGAACACATGGCATCAATAAAGTACGCATAAATGAAATGATCTATCAGTTACTGGTGTTAAAGTAGTTGTGTAGTCGTATTAAAACAGCTCTAATACAAAGCTAGTTAATGGAAACAGGCACTAATCAATGTTTTTCATTTTGCAGAAATGTCTTAAAACCAGGGATGTGAAGAATACTACAAATTTTACTCAAGTGAAAGTAAAATTACTATCGCCCACAACAGGCCCAGTGTGTAGGATTTAGGGGAATCTATTAGCAGAAATGGAATTTAGAATTCGTAGCTATGTTTTCATTTGTGTATAATCACCTGAAACTAAGAATCGTTGTGTTTTCGTTAGTTTAGAATGAGACCTTCATAACAAACACTGGCTCTAGAGAGAGCCTTTTGCGTTTTTACGTTGCCTAAAGGCCACCGTAGTTCTCTGACACGCTTGAAAAGGCAGGGGTGAGCAGAGGGGTATTCGGTTGGTTGCAATCTGCAACCTCACCACTAGATGCCGCTAAATCCTACACACTGGTCCTGTAATTACAAGTAAAATTATTGAAGTACTTTGTTAAAACAACTTTGTTACAGTAACGAGAGTAAATGTAATTTGTAACTTCCGCCCTTGATGGAAATATAACCCGAGTGAGTAGACAAGTTAGAGAAGACACTGATAGGTGAGATAATGAGGAAGTGAGAGAGGAGAAGGAGACAGAAAGGAAAAGAGAGAGAAAGCGAGTGGAGAGGGAAAGGTGGTAATAGCATGTAAGAAGATGAGAGAAAAAGAGCCAGTTCCATTAACTCAGGCTGTCAGTGTGGCAGGAAAAAGCAAAATCTTAAACTTCAAAATGTTGCCTTTGCAAACTGCCCGTGAAGAACCCGACAGCATCGTGTTACCAAATGCCACTGACATATCCGCTGCATTGATAAGTTAAATGTTGCTGGGGACCACGTGTGGTTTATATTACAAAGAACAATGAAAGGTTGTAATTGCGTCCTGCTCGCCAAGAACATGCAGTCAGAGATGCAAGGTTTGAAGTCAAGTATCAAAAAGAAAGAAAGTGTACAATGGAAAGGATGAAGGCGGGAAGTAGGTAGAGACACAACCTCATGAGAGTACGGAGGAATATAGAGAGGGAGAGGCAGAGGGTGAGAATGGGTGAGAAAGAAAATAAAACAGCAACGACAATTACAGGTTGATAGAAAGACAGAAAGGAACAGAGATGGAGAAAGGAGAGACGAGGTGGTGGGGGGACGCAGGGAGCAACAAATTAGCAGGAAAACAGAACAGCGTCCTGAAGGACTTCAAGTGGTAAATTAATATTGTTTCCAAAATGTCAAGGGAACTAATGTGACAAGCAGGAAAAAAGGGGGAAGGAGGGGGTTTGCTCAATAACATCAAGCATTAAAAATAAGTCTTTTATTGTGGGACCTTTCAGAGCTACTATACTGGTGTATATATATATATATATATATATATATATATTTATATATATTACACACAGTATAAACCTAAGCTATGCTTTGGAAAGTGGACGACACTGATGGGGAGTATGCATGCAGTCTGGTACATTATGTAAACATGCTAAAAAACAAAAAAAGGCTGCTAAAAAAGGGCACATCACCTCGTCTTTAGGCAGGTTCACGCAATGCCACTTTTTCAAAGAGCAGTTCTTTTATCGTAGTAAATGGGAAGCAGGCGCAGGGTGGATAGAATAATATAAAAGCTTTCTAAAGCTGAGAACTGTTAGCTTTTAGAGTTGTACACAAGTAGATTACGGCTCAATTCCCTACCTTGTGAATATAGCATGCCATTGCTATTATGCCTTAAATCACTCTAGATCAGCAAAATGACTCAAATGGAAAATGGAAATAATTGACTGCCTTGTATTGCTGAAATGTAGCGGTGGGTTTCAAATGGGTCCCCGGGGTCTCATGGGCCCTTAGGCTGAGAGAATTTGCCAATACACAAAGGTGTCATGAAAAAGAATCACACTTTATCTGCCTCTCATCCACATCTGTTACGTTTTACACACGCACAGCACGCTAGCTCGGCTAACGGTGAATTGTTACAAACAAGCTGAAAAAAAAAGCTGGCAGTTTCATGACTTTGGCTGAAATATATGCATGTTTTTACCCACCAATTATGACAAATTGCCTCAGATTACAGGTTGTCAATGTCAGCATAGGCACTGTAATTATATACCATTTGATACTGAGACATACCGTATAGAATGCACACATGAGCATTAACCCCTGAGGTGCCTGCAAAGCTGCACAGTGGCTCAAAACAGAAAACTGGACAAACTGGGCAGTGTGAATGGAGGTAAAGAACAAAAACAAACAATTTGCATGCACACAATCACAAATGGATCCGCTCTTGTTTCTATATGGAGCATGCCTTAAAAACTAAAACTTTAAAACACTATTTATACGGTCACATACTGTACAATCGTACAAAAAAAATGTCTAATCATGTGGTGGATGAATAAAATTTCAAACAATTCATAAGAAAATATTCAAAATTGAATGAATATCAATAAATTTGATGTAACACAACATTACACAATTTTTTTTTTATCAATAAAAGTGCTTCAGTTCAGCTATAAAGCAAAAAATTCCATCTTTTCTGGATGACTAACAGGTGACTCCTCCCCTAGGTTTCTCCTCAACCCCTGCCTTGCGCACTCATTGGCTGTAGCTCCTCGACAGGTCAGACATTTAGCCTGCTAGGTGATGCATCGGCGAGCCAACGCCAACTTGCCTCTGATCTGGGGCTGACATGACTGTGTAAGTGGAGCAGCTGAGCCTCTGCTCTCGGTTGAAACACCGACACAAAGAGCGAAGAGAAAAGCAGTGCGCCCGTAAATGAAACCAAAACATAGCTTTAAACTTTGTGATTAAACTTTGTGATTCATGCAAATACACACACACCATCACTCCTTCACTGGCACACCGCTTGAGATGTAAACATATATTTTTCCTGCCTACTTGTCTATATATCTGTACTTTGACCCTCTTATCATGGTAATTAGTGTTTGTCATCAAAGAGCAGAGAGCGTGGGATGCAGTGTATTATATTTATGTATGCAGAATGCTGTATGTAGACTGAGCTGCAGACTGAGCAACACTCCTCAAAAGGAGCAGTAAAGATTTTTCTAACATAGAGACTATATATTTTTCAGCCATCATAAGTTATAAAGTAAGGTATAGTAATCAACCAATATCGTTTTGTTTAATTATATTACTTTACTGAAGGAATTGCTTATAGTATGCAAATGCAAGATAGATGCATGTTTAATACACAGTCTATGTTCCGAAAAAACACATCCGTGTATGTACATATATGTTTTTCTGAGGCTGTGTGTGTCAGCTGCTGCTGGCATGTGGTAAATGACTGCTGCTGTTGTTTGTGAGTTGTAATGTGAGAGCCTTCTCATGTTTTATGGCCCTCCGGGGCACTCTAGTCTGAGGACGCCATGTTTATGTCCCATCAATATTCCATCACCGTGGAGAGCCGTTATCCCCATTAACCCACACATGAACACACACAGACAAAAATATAACTAAAACAACCACAAAAAGATATCCACAAAAGCTGCAATACTGTTGGTTTGCAAATGTTTAGACGTTAATAAATTCTCACAGCGACGCTCCCCTAAAAGTCACGCAAACAAAATGCATACATTGCATATTCATGCTTCCCATATTCATATATTATTCAAGACATCATGCAGGCCCAAAAAAACACAAGTTATGGGGGGGATTCAAAGAGATCATTCAAAGGTTCAAGAGGGTACTTGCACATCTGACTTTACTGTACAAAATGATGTGCTTAAAAAGGTCACGGCACAAACAAATCCATCAAACAAATCCATCAAAGTACCACAATGTTCCCTCACTGTCACTTGATGCCGCTGCCTTTTCAGACCACAGACAACAAATGAACCAATACTGCTCTAGTCCGCTCCTTCTGCTGTACACCGTTATGTTTGCAACACTGCTCTCATCTGCTATTTGTATTCCATTCTTCTGTTTCTCATTGACAAGACATTCTTAACCTCTTTCTGCGCTGCTTCTCTCTTATTGCTGATTTTCCCTACTTGCTGCTTTCTCATTTGTTCTCAGCACTTTTCTGAACACAGGAGACTGACTTTCCCTCCTGCACTTTTCTCTCACTTTAATAGCTACACTAGCTTCTCCTCTGCAGCCTCTCCTTCCTCGCATTGTTCTGTAAACCGTATTTTTCCAAACGTCTCAGTGTTCCTCCCGTTTTTCTGCAATAATTTTGTTTCACACCTCTTTTTTTCTCCACCTCACTCATTGCTTATTTATCAAGGCATAGTTGTCTTCCACAGCTAGTTCAGTAGCACTGAAGGGTGCTGAGTAAATGCATTAAATGTTTCTACAATATGGGTTGTGAAATCTGGATTACTTAAACTGATTATAGTGGAGCAACCCTGTGTCCCACAAAATGATGTTCCCATACAACTAAACTGTATAACCAAAATACATTTTGAGGGAAAAAGTATTTTCTCCTGTATTACGGTCACAGTTTTAAACACATGATTAATGTTGTAAATTGAAACAAAATGAAAAAGCAACCAAAATATTGGATAAGGTATAGTTAAAAAAAAAACATGGATTAGCTTAAAATTACTTAACAAAACGAAAATGCAACAATTGACTATTTTTCAAACGGGACACAAACACCGGTCTTCTGGGGGAAAGTCCGGTGTTAGTTGGATGACGTCCTCAAATCTCTTGTTTTGTCCACAACTCAAAGATATTCAGTTTACTGTCAAAGAGGATTAAAGAAACCAGAAAAATATTCACACTATGATCAGAAAATTTTGACTTTTTTTCTTGAAAAATTCCTTAAACCGATTAATCGATTATCAAACCAGTTGGCGATTAATTGTTTTGCAAAACTTGCTGAACGATGACAACCTGGGCACACCACGGGAGCAACATGACTGCAGTCGGAAAAGGAGGACGTATGTATGGGGGAATTTTCCATTAATCAGAGTATGCACGTCTGCATACAAACAGGAATATTAGAAGAATATTCATTATTATTAATCATTTAAACAGGTTAGTAGGAAAATTGTCTTTTTTTAAATAAGGGCAAAAACTGGAATATTTAGTGTATGTAAACGTAGTCACTGTTACAGTATTCACTATCTCTCATACAAACACACACACACACACACACACAGAGAGAGCTTATTAAGAGAAAGGTCAATAGTTTCAAAACAACAAGATGCTTCAATAGGTAGCAAGCAGAAGAAAAACAAATTATCACGAGATGCTAAAATCTAAACAGTGGGGTAATTCATCCAGTTCTGCGGGCACAAGTTCACTTAAGATCTTCTGTAATTGCGATTATGTCAGACTGGAGAGTTACTTGTGAATGCAGTGTTCTAGTCTTTTTTTTAACATAAAAGCCAGGTTGAATAACAGACGACCAGAGAAGTGCTGTTCTTCAGCCCTCATTCATGACTCACAGTCACAGAAGTCTGATTTGAAAAAGGATGAAGATGATTAAAGATGACAAAGAGAGAGAGAGACATACGTATTTTTACATATCCATTGTAAAATACTGACATGAGTTCAAATCTAAAACAAGGGGTACACAACAATTGTATCATAATTACACTAATATTTCCTGTCTAACACTTTCATATTGATTCACAATAATGTTAACTAGCATGCGTCTGAATGGAAACAGATGTAGCTGTTGTGCTATTGAATGCCGAATATCGATAACACTGCTTTCTAAAAGGTTAGCCTGCTAAAGACTGTGACAGACAAGGAGTCAGCGACGATTAATGAATATACCGCTTCAGTTTCGTTCCGTTAGGCGTGCCTCCCTTTGTGTGTAGCAAGCTGGAGAGCAAACAGTTTTCTGACCGCAGTGAAAATGTTGGTTTTGAAAGGCTAAACGTCAACAAATATGGATTGAAACAGAATATTTCGTTAGATAAAAACATGTCACACACATGGTGTCTCTCTCTCGATCAACCACACATTGACCCTTGCTAATGTTTAGCAAACACTCACAAGGCAGAAACCCTGACTGGGCTGAGAATTTACATTTTTAAACTTTGAGTTAAAAATCATTTCAACTAGAAACTGCCACATTATGAATGAGTTATAAAACAGATGCTGCTGGTGTGGAGCAGATTCTGACGGAGCACAGCGCAGGAGAGCATGTGAGCCAGCAGCAGTGGCGGAGGACACAGAGATGAACAAAAAAAAGGAAGGCGAGTGGAGAGTGGAGAGGCTGAACCACAGTGAATGGTGTGAAATCAAACTAATCTCAGTCTTATTGTTGAACCTCAGTAATAACTTTCTATTGGGAGCTCAGGTGTATTGTTAATCAAGTAAGCTGTAATCAAACAACTCTGAAAAACAGCGTGACATCAAAAACTTTTTAATTAAACCACCTGCTCTCACACCAACATACAGCGACACACACACACACACACAATGCTGGATTGTTATTGCCACTGATGTTATTATTGTCGTCATTATCATTATTACTTGGACACAGTGTGAATATGAATTTAGATGTAGCTCAATACTTCACCAGTGTATGACTGCATCAGAGTGGCTGTGACCTTTTCCTGGAATACATAAGAAATGCATCAGCTATCTCCTGTCACTCTTCATTTCCCTTTCCATCTCTCTTAGCCACTAAGCACGTTTACATACACAATGTATTCTAGATAATGACTCACATAGTGGTCAGCGCTGAATTGAGATATGCTATTGATGTCCATGCCCTGTCCAGAAATATGCCTGAATGTGTCAGCCATTTCGTATGTCAACTTACTACCTTTAAAATGATACTTCAACCAAACACTAAATGTTCTGTGTGTGACTACACTAACTAACTATCTACCTTTATGGTTACTGCGTAAACTTAAAAGGTTACTGTAAAAAGTTAGTTTAGAGAAAAGAAGAGGATGCGGTCTGCTCTCTTCATCTGGATTTATTATCGTTTTGTAGGTTTTTTGTAGGTGTTTTGGAAGCCTCTCATCATCTCCTGTGCTGCAGTACCACTCTCTGCCTTATCTGTTACTCATGTGCCAGCGGGGGCACTGTTTAAAAAAAAACAAAAAAGCCTTATTAAACGTTGTTTAATCAAAAAGGAATTACAGTTGTTTCCATTTGAGGATAAAAATATATATAAACATAGATAAATTATAAGAAAAATAGAAATAAGAATAGATTCAATGTAAATATGTGTGCATTATCAAAAATAAATGCAAATTAAAAATTAACTATTTTAAATAAATACGCCAAACATCTCAAATGCATCAACGTTGAATTTTTTCCTGACGCTAAAAAAAGAGTAAAATCACACTTCCTCCTCCTAGATCAGGAAACAGCTGTGCAAAGAATTAGTAAGAAACTAAGAATATAACCAAACTTTCTATACTTGACAATGGCTTACTCGTCAGCACGACCTGTCATGAGCTATTGTGCAAATATGCTCGCTGAAATACGGCTTCTGTCAATACTTACACTCGACCACACTTAAAGCACACAATTTCCTTCTCCTCTATTGTTCAGAGGCCTTTAGCTGAACTCATACAACAGCTCAGATTCAAATTCTGCCACTGTATAGTAAGTGTTTATTTTTCTCTGCAGCGTTTAGCAATTACAGAAGTTGACACTACGACAACACAGGAGGAAAAAAAGTAAAGAAAAAAACAAAAAACAAATAGGATAGACATACATTTACTGGCAGTTTCTCTTTTCTGTTGTTTCTGTCCTGCCTCTCTTCCTCTACCTTCCCTCTGCTTTATTTCTCTCTTTATTTCGACTCTGTCTCTGCAGATTCAAATTCACCACCAAACGCCGTACTTGATGTACCCTGCCATAAGATTTTAATATCTGAAAGGTTGTATTCCTGTTTTATATCGAACCTCAATCTTGCTCACAAATTCCCACAACATCAAAAAAGCTAAGCCGTAAATAACCAAATCACATTTCTCACACCTTCTTGTAAAATGCAGGTGAAACAAAAGACGGCTGTTATAGCAACTGAACTATTTATTTAAAATAGTTCAGTTTTGATGATAGCATTCGGCCATTTTACATGTGTACAGTGGTATACTGTAAGTGTTATTGACTTTTTTTCCGCGTCTATACAGCTTTTTTAATGCGATATTGCAGAAACACGGCTACTGACATTATTGATGACATTTTAAAATGCAAATCAACAAATGGTTGGAATCTCATTTTGCAAGCTGAAAGCCAGGAGATGGGAAACATCATTTTAGATGTTGTGATCATGAAGGAAAGCATTTTCAAAATCACAACGTTATTATTTAAACCAGCTTTTGTTCCCCTTTTTAGATATCGTCATGGTCCTGCTATATCAGTTTTGCACAGTTATGATTCTACAATCAAACTAGTTGCATGAAATTTGCACTTCTGACTTCGTAAATATATTTTTTTATTTTTTGTATTTTGAATAGAATGTAAATAACATATTTTTAAAAAAGCATGTTTGCAATTACTTTTTCATTATACATGAAAAACCTAAAAAGAAATGATGATCCTGCATGTCCATAAATTCATTCATTTAAAACAATAGTCAAAATAAGTCAAAAATAATGAGCTGTAAAGTAAAGAAATAGCAATGTGATGAAATCCTGTTCATCATGCCATTTTCAAAATGAGACAAAATGTATAATTTTGTACAGTGTGTCTGCATTAGAAGCTCATCGCCTATAGAGAAGCCATGCATACAGACTGGCAAATCAATAGCTTCCTTTTGGGTTACTATTTCAAAGGCCTGCTTGGAATCTAATTTAAATCGTGACTTATGTTCACATCAATACGCATGTATAATATACCCAGGCAATTTTTCAAAAGGTGTGTGTCTAATTTAACATCCTGTGTGAGTGTGTACACACATAGTTTCTTACATCTGTGTGAGTGTGTACTAATAATGTTTGCATCTATACGTGCATGACAACTTTAGTATATTTACTAGAGCAGCTACATTCCTCAGTGTATGTAGGATTGTGTGTGTGTGTGTGTGTGTGTGTCGCTTCATTATAATGATCTGAGGGTTCTCTGTTCTCTGAAGTGAAGCCTTTCATTACGCACGCTCATTCCAGGTGTCAGCCACACGTGTGCATGTGTTCAAGTGCGTGTGCTTTCTTCAGTCAGCTGCGATGGCACCCTGTCACGACGTCTGCATAACAGACGAGTGGTAATAACAGCCCGCACTGTTCAGTGGCACCAGCCAGTCAAAGAACGCACCCTTGACGGTCTTTGCCATCATTTCAAGTGAGACTTTTAAGAGCCCATAACACATCAAACTAAGTTTAAGGCGGGGGGAAATGAGTTAAATGAGTGACGGTTCAGGGAAAAGATAAATTCTAATTATATGCTGCCATTCAGATTACAAGTGTTAAAAATGATGTATAATGCTAATATTGTCTTTAAAAGTGTTCACATCCAAGGCAGTACAAGATTTTTGCTCAAACGAGGTGTGAGCCATTAGGTCCAGAAACCCTCACAGGTACTGCATTTAGCATAAGAAATATGCTCAAATCATAACATGGTAAACTGCAGCCCAACAGGCAACAACAGCTGTCAGTGTGTCAGTGTGCTGACTTGACTATGACTTGCCCCAAACTGCATGTGATTATCATAAAGTGGGCATATCTGTAAAGGGGAGACTCGTGGGTACCCATAGAACCCATTTACATTCACATATCTGGAGGTCAGAGGTCAAGGGACCTCTTTGAAAATGGCCATGCCATTTTTTCCACGCCAAAATTTAGCAAACATTTGGAGCGTTATTTAGCTCCCTTTGCGACAAGTAGGTATGACATGGTTGGTACCAATGGATTCCTTAGGTTTTTTAGTTTCATATGATGCCAGTAGCTTTACTCTAAACAATTGAGCCTGTGACAACCTAAAAATCTCAAAGTTGCGTTAATGCGTTATAGAAATTAGCAGCGTTGTTGACGCAAATTCGTTTTAACGTTTCAATGTTATTGTGTTACCTTTGACAGCCCTAGTTTTAACCAGTTGCAGATACAGTATGCTGTATCTTTTCCACATTCTTCGTTATTTAGGGCTAGACAGCAGTAACATTTTTCATGTCATGACATTAATCTAAACTAACAGCAGTATGTTTTCAGATTTGGAACTTTTGTTTCTGGTTACTTCAACAATGTTCAAGTTGTCTGGGAGCCAGCGTCTACAGCTAGTTGGGTGCTGCCAACATCTTCTACTTCTCCATGTTGAGTTCAGTCATTTTTCACACCATAAAGATAACCCCAGTCCTATGAATGAATACAAATTTCTCCCAATGGTCCACAGGAGACAGTTGTTACATTCACATGTGACTACGCAACACAAATGTCAACTGGATGATGTGCAAGAGGGTACTCCTAATTGTCAGCCGCATTTTTTACCCACTTATTTAATGTCATAACCATGGTGTGAATTTCCACATGCATTTTTGGCACAAGACCTCATTATCTACAGGCCTACTGTACGTGTGTGTGTGTGTGTGTGTGTGTGTGTGTGTGTGTGTGTGTGCGTGCGTGCGTGTGTGTGTGTGTGTGCATGGATGTGTGCACATGCATGTATGTCCAAGCTCTCGGGGGTAAATAGACCATTTACCAGTGCCGTTTTGAGGAGAGGGAAATAATTTGCACTCTCATTAACCCCAATTTCCTGTATTGAGACAGCTCTAGTCTGTCATTATTTTCATTTCAATTTCTCCCTACTGTATGCCATCTCTCCTCTTTTGAACCATGTATCAAAGATGAAAGTTTAACCATCACTGTAGTGATGAAGAGGATTGTTGCCATGGAGATGATGGCCAACCTGAATGTTTGCTATTGGAACGGGAGAAAGGAATCATAGCCGCATGTTTCTTACGCTTTTTTTTGTTAGAAATTACAATACAGGGATAGATGCTTACATTTTTCAAGCACTGGCCCCTAAATTTGTTGGCCATAGTACATTTTTGGTGGCCCAAATGTGAACTTATGTAAAAACAATGCAGAAAAGACAATTTAACGCTACTTAACACAACTTTCCAGACATTAAATATGTATACATGCTAATATGTAATTATTGATTTAGATTGAAAAATCAAGTTCTTTGTTCTCTCAAAGTCTATTAGTCAACACACTACAAAAGATGCAGTATCTTTTTCGCATAAAAACACACAATTCAAATTCAATTCAACATCATAATGTAACTCAATGGAACCTCCATAAATGTTAACAGTTAGCTCCATTATTGAGCCAATCAGGACTGTGCTGCCCACCGGCTGCTAACAGCTAACAGCGATTAGAGAGCATTTATGCTGATCTCCCAATCGCATCCCTAAAGATAACTCAACATTTCAACTTCACAAATCAGCCGTTCCTTGTCCATTGCGGGGATTTCAAAGCATGCAACAGGAATGAATAGAAACAGGGCATACAACAAAAGTTCAGACGCACTGTGCATCGCTGTGCATCGCTGTGCATCGCTGTGCATCGCTGTGCAACGCTGTGCATCGCTGTGCAACGCTGTGCAACGCTGTGCATCGCTGTGCATCGCTGTGCAACGCTGTGCATCGCTCGCGGCCAGTTAGGACACTCCAGTAGAAAGCAATGCAATCAAATAGATTTTTCCTGACGCTCTTTTGTGTCACATTCAGTATAGAGTTTATGATTAAGACACAGACACCATAATCTCACTGAGACATGCAGTCTCATTCTTAAGGTTTGACCTGATAAAACTTGGTGGCCACAGGAGGCCACAGTAAGCCACCTACAGCGGATATTTGGTGGCCACAGAGTAACTTTTTGTGGCCACGGGACTGAAATTCACCCCAGAACGTTCGAAAAGGCAATTCAAAAGACAACTTTATAAAGACTTGGAAACCAAAAGTTCTCTAACTTTTGCCAGGTGATAGCCAAAAAGATACAGTACATCTACCGCATCTAGCCTAGTTGTCACCTACATTGCACTGAAAGATTGTATGTAAAAAATTAACAAAAAAACAAAAACAGAAGCACTTCCTCCTGGAAATTGGGCCAAATGGAATGGAAACCAATTAAGTGAGCATTTTGTAATGGTTACGGCCTTTCTGAATGGGTGTATGTATTGAGGGAGAAATACTTGTCTTACTCCCACCTTCTCTATGAAAACCCTGAAGAGATAAAGATGAAACAAAAGCTATAAGCAGAGGAAATGGAAAAAAAAAAACAGGGATGTATGAAAGTCAACAGTGAAAAGAGAGGACGGGAAATTGCCCACAACTGATTTCCTTCCACAGTTTATAAGAAGTGCAGAAAAGTTGACTAACATCATGTTGGGTTCTTGATAAAAATACAAACTTCCATTTTGAAAAGCTCCCCAGGGAAAAACTTTCTCTTATCAGAAAACACATAATTTTGTCCTCTGCATTCATCCAGCATTTGGAAAGCTTTGATGACTCAAAACTTTTACTGCAGCAGTAATTGTCACAGTAGGTAGCATTTTCTGTAAAAGGTGAAATCAAAGTCTTCATTTTGCAGAATTACAGCTGTAATTTGCATGATGCGTGTGCCTGCGTCTGACAAATTATGAGTTCAACTTCACAATCTGAGTCTGATTCTCAGTGACGTCAATACATCCTCTTACAATTATTCCTTAATAAACTGCATTTGGATGTAAAAGATAATAATTATATATGGTTATTAAAATGTTGTCATTTTTTGCTTCTGAGGTACATTTTATGTCATATTCTCCGTACTTATTATTGAAGACAAAAACAAATGTTCTTGAAATCATTTTGGAAGCTATTGTAGACGTCCAGCCAGGAAGGACATATTACTCTGCCAGTGTTATTTCAACAAAAACGCTTTGTCCCATCAGTTTATTCCACATTCTTCATTCACAGTATTAAATACTCTTCACTTCAGTTGAACCCTGCATGACTAACAAATTCAAAACATGCCTTTCTTGTTTTGAGCATTTCTTTTTTTCAGCTGGCACCGGCAGATTAACAGATCAGAATTCAAATTTGTTCAACTAAGGCCGTGGATATTTGCATAGCCAGTCAATAGAAAAGCAGTCCTTTTGGAAATGGAGAAGTCATTATTGTAGCGATGTGCCATCACCCTATGTTATTTGTACAATATCAAACCAGGCAGAAACACTGTACTGGTTAAGCCCAATTTTAACCCCAAATTGGTCACCCCGGACTAATTTTACAATTGGGCTAAATCTGTGCCAGATCGGTTGCCGTTTGACATGCAGTTCCGGTCATGGTGCCTGATAAATTGCCTGAACGCTCAACGAACCAGCTGTAGGAGGACCCGATGGATTTATGGCATGTCAAAAATGTTGGTCAGTGGTCGTTTAAAACCAAGCATGGGTCAATTCGAGCAGCAACGTTGTGGCTGGTCAATGGATCCGTGAAATGTGAGTATACAGTAGAAGTTGCAGGTTCTGGCCGTGCAGAAAGGCAGATTAAAATGTGTAGTGTGAGTTAACATAATTTACAAGATTATTAACAGTGCATAGTGTCTGACCACCTTTACACAAACGGACTGCAAGCTGCAGCATCGCTCTGAAGCAGTTTACAGTTTGTGACCTCCATTTATGTGACATCCCCTAGTTTTTTAGGTCTGGATGTGGGGTCATTTTGTTGGACGGAGGGCTAATATGACTCCACCTTAAAGCCAATCACACACCAAATTATTACCTCTTTATCAATCACCATATGTCCCTCCAGGACATGACTGGATCAACATGAGAGCTATGTTCAAGTCCATCCCTTGCCTATAACTAAATTATTTAACATTCAATGTTTGTGCCACTACTGGGAATGTGATATTATATTGAGCAATAAATCTGTATTATGTTATTAGTATCTACTGGTTGAATCTTTGCTGGGTCTTCTGTGTCTATGTGCCATTTGAGTTATTGCTAGGAAATATCCAGCTGGCCCCTTGAAAGGGACTTCAGTCGTAAAATAGCCTTCAGATGGAGAGATGTCTGATAATCTGTCTGGAAAACTTCAGATAACGGACTGTTACACTTGAAGAAATATTAGAAAACTTTTGTGTGTGTACTGTATGTGTGTATGTCAGATTTATTTCTTTATTTTTTGGCAGACGGAAAAAGGGGGAAAGGAAGTAGGAGTCAGGGCAGGGAAAAGAGATTCATTATTAAACTGGATGAAATTAAACAAACTTGAAAACAAGGGGTGTAACGGTACACAGAAGTCACGGTTTGGTTCATACTCTAGTTTAGGACTCACGGTTCGTTGCCAGTTCTCAACAGATTTTTTTTTTTTTAAATTTAATCCACTTTAATTTTTGCACTGTGAACCGAACCAGACTAAATAGAAAAATAACCAAAAATATCAAAATTCACTCTGTTTCGGACTAGCTGAACGGACTATGGCTTGTAAAAGCGCCCTTAGTGTCTGCTACTTTATTCATGTGTCTCCCTGTTTCATTGATTTGCTATATTTTTCTGTGAGCTTCTGTCCTTCTCTCTTGGTCTCTCTTGGCTTAACAGTGCAATGACTTTGTGATTCATAATTATGCGCCATATGACACAATCCTTTGTTAATTTGAGATTGTGATAATATCACTACATGTTGCTGTTGTGGGAGTCTGGTACGGTTGGCAGTCATAAGTCAATTCCTTTGACAGCGTCCATGAAATAACAACAGGCGTCACAGATATGAAATCTGAGACCACCTGCCATGTGTAACAGCTTTTGGAGAGTTCTACAAGGACGGAGAGATGAAGAAAATCCTCTAAAGTAAGAAGGTTTTCCCAGCCTCTTCCTCACGGGAGTTGTTTTCTGGTTATGGTAAGACTAAGGTGCTACATTTCTTTTGTGGTGAGAAATCTGGTCAGTTTATTAATTTCTCTAATGATCTTAAGCTTGTAGTGCTGTTACTATAGTCACCAGTGTGTGTGTGTGTGTATTGATGACTCCTTGGGCGGTGCTATATAAGCTTCAGAGGTATCCAGTTAATAAACATATTTATTGCTAATGCCTCGACTGTCCCCAGTAAGCCATGAAAGCAACTTTAACCACACACACACAATCCCCTTGGTTTCCATAAAAGCACACTTTAATCACATTACTAACCTTATTACAGTTTTTTTTCAACCTTTTATTTTCCCCCTAACAACCCCACTGTATGCTAGTTGAGAAAACACCTACTGTACAAATGTGATGTGCATATTTCTTTCCATATAGGCCTGACTGAAGACCGTCATACTACAGTGCTATTCAAGTAACTTGCTCATTTCAAGCATTCAGTGCTCATCAATCATTTCTGAAGGGATCAATCTCCATGGAAAAATGAAAAAGGAACTCTACTGAGACTAATGATACTTCCCACAAGTGTCTACGAGAAATGGTTCATGAGTTACGAAAGAGGTTGTGTCTTACGTATCGGGGTCAGGGCTAACCAACACCATTAAACAGGAACACTCTGCTGAGACTAATGGCACCTCCGACAAGTGTCCACGAGAAACAGTTCATAGGCCAATATTTCATCATCAGATTTTTTAATACTATAATTTTAAATTCCAATGTAAAAATTGTCCTGTCTAACGACACAATGGAGTAACTCATTAAATGTATATTTAGCCGGTTGAATGAATGAATTTCTCTTATTACTTACCAAAATGTGGATGTCTGCACAGTTGAACTGAACCAAAGTATCAGTGCAAACTTCCTCGCTGAATACCCGGGGATCTGAATTTAATCTCAAAATGATGGAAGATTATTTATGCTGAGGATGGAAGGGCTTGAGGGACAAACCATCTCATCTCTTTCTTATCTGCCACACAGCATTAAACTGTCTGCAAAACCTCACCTGAATTAAACCTTGCACTCTGGGAGAGCAACATGTATTTATCTGACAACTTTAGTTTACAAATTCATTTTGCACAAAACATATGAAGAGTTTAAAAAATGTGATTTGTGTGTTTTGTTATAAATTAAACTACATAACAAGAGTGCATACAAGTACAACTTGTATTAGTCAATTCATAAATTAGTTGATTGACAGAAAATGAATTGGCAACTATTTTGATAATTATTAAGTCACAAACTAACATTTCATTGTTTCAAATTCTCAAATGTGAAGATTTGCTGCCTTCTCTTTCAATTGTTGTAATAATTTAAATGTATTGTTAATAGTTTTGAGGTTTGAACTGTTGGTTGGACAAATCTGGGTAATTGGGACAGCATATATACAGTATATACTGTATATACAATATATAAAATCTATCTTTGTTTGTTGTAGGCTTGTTGCCTCCAGCTGCTGTCTGCAGACTATTAACCACTGTACAAATGCAGATTGTATCACCAGTCATTTACAGAGATAAACAGTCACTATAATGCTCTTCTTCATTTAGTCATCATGCATTTATTCCGCCTCTAGCTCGACATTACCTGCAAACTCTCAAATTTTACATGTGGAGCAAATTTACAACCAACATTTCCAAATTAACCAGCAGCAAACTGATAACTACTGATAATTTGAGAATTCCTTTGAGGGCTGTGCAATAAAAATAACCCATCTGGTGTCACAATCCTCGAGGTTTGAGCAGAATACAAATCTGGAGAAATACATAACAATCCCTGTAGTTCAATTGGTAGCATTTTGTCACATTGTCTACTTGCTGTTTCTGAAGCAAATCTACCCCACTGAGATTTGAAAATGGATTTAGGGAACTCTGGTGAGAATATTACTATCTGGGAGAATAAAACTGAACAGCCAACATGTGTTGTTTAAATAAAAGAAGACTCAAGTCTGATCATGTGTTTCTGGCAGTAAGAGAGATAAGCCGAGCAGGGCTTAGCCATGCATTTTTAGACACACACCTATACACACCTACACACTTGGGACGCTACAGTGAGGAAATGTTCCCTCCCTTTAACAAAATTTGTAATAACACCGGTGTTACTGATTACACCGGACACTTTTGCAGCCATTCTAGACAATGCTTGTGATTCCACCATACATGCGGCAGGGACGCAAAATGCTCTGCTTCTGAAACACTCCCGGTGTCATCTTAAGCCATGTGGAGGACGGTACAAAAGCGGGTCACAGGTGGAGACCAGCTGTAGAGCGCTTTAAATCCGAAATATTGTCAAATAGGCGCTTTTGCCTTTCGCCTTGCCACCACATCTTCTGCCATCATCTTGTCGGTCAACTCTCCCTCGTCACGTGATAAAAGAAATATGATGCTACTGTGTGCTGTGATTCTGCTGCTGCTGAACGCATACGGAACAGACACTTGTAGTTTATAATTGTAGCCTCCGTAGTTGGACTAAGTATTGATAACAGGCTTAGTATTTTACAAATTAGAGGTTTTTTTATTTGATGATCTTCGGTGCTGATACGCAAAAATGAAATATATGAGTTTGATTTCAAACAACGGTGGGGGCAGTGGGCAAGTAATGCATTCGGTGTACGCCCGAACACCATGTCACACGGGTAACACAGACGGCAAGCTTACAACACACACAAACACACAAATCTTGAACACACATATACATCAACACAAGGAGAAATTCTCCCATGTTTTTCTTTCCCCTCCACAACTTATTTTTCAACCGCAAAGATACAGATCCACATGCACAAACACACACATGCACGTATACAACTGTATTAAAATTATGTCCTGGCATGGTGCTCTCCTCTCCATCTTGGTGATGGTTTCATTTTTATCTCTGTTCTGGTGATTTATAGGGCCAACAGGCTGCTATTAGTTAGCTTAAAAAATGGCTCTGCGCTGAAAAATACCAGGCTTTATTGGACCAGACATGTTCCACCTTCTCACTTCCTGCAGCCGAGAAAACCCAAACTTACATACAGTATGCACACGCAGATGCTCATAACCCTAAAAAACTTTCTTTTTCTCTTCAAGCGTTGTTCTTCCTCTTTCATCGAGCTCAAATTATAATACTTGTTAGCTGCTTTCCAGTTAAAATGTAGAAGATAATGTACTTTTTTTTCTTACTTTTTTCTCAAAATTGTATCATTGTTTAATATACTAGGATAAGGATACTTCTGCAATGGCAAAGGTGTACTCCATGACGTCCGTAACAATAAGAATAATGTGGAAAAAAAAAAAAACGAGAGACTGAAATATATAGGTAATGATGAATGAGAGAGAGAGAGAGAGATTGAGAGAGAGAGGGATGGAGATGATTGGGATGTAAAGAGAGAGAAGGAAGGAAATTGAGCTGTGAAAATAAAGCAAATATCGAGAGAGGAGAAGGTGAAAGGGGAAAAGAAAGGATGAGCTGAATAAAGAGATACAAGAGGGGAGAGATGGAGCGAGAGTAAAAAGGAAGACCGACTGAATAGAGAGGATAAAATGGAATGAGATAACAGTGAAAGGAGATGCCAAAACATTGAAAGAAGGCAAAAGGGAGGAAAGGCCAGGTAACAAACAGAGGGAGAGAAACAGAGGGAATGACTTAGAGTGGCAGTAAAAGATAGACAGGCGGAAAGATACACACACATATCAAAATACAATAGGTGCTAAACCAATCCAGTTTAAGCTGACATATGGCATAAAACAGATAGAGACGGAATCAGAGACATAAACCTCAAACAGACAGAAACAGACGTATAATGACACCTAGAGCAGAATGTCCCAAGACAGCCTTACCTCATGAGAAAAGTGGAGTTCAGTTTATAGCTGCAAACTTTGAATTACTGTAGAGATGGATGGTACACTGGTTTCGTCAATGTCAACAGTGTCTGCCACAACATTGATTTTACAATACCGTCATTACCGTGATAAACACACACTAGGGATGTTAATATTTAACCTTTAACCGACATTAAAGGGACTGTTTGTAACTTTTGAAGCGTATAAATGTAGCGGGTCGGCACACATGCGCGTTCGCATATGCGCGCTCGCGTGTGGCTGGAGCCTCGTCTCCGCTGCCTGCTCTCCTTCACTCAGACAGCGCGCGCGTCCTCGATGTCTCGCTCCACCTCTAGACGTGAACGTGGCGCTCACTCCACACTGCAGAAGAGTTAGTTTAGCTCTGAGAATATCTAGTGAATGCACAGGGGACGTTTGTGCAGAAATAAATGCTGCAGCTCCTCCAGACCAACAGAGGTTTCCCGTGTCTTGTGAAGTGACGGAGCTCTTCAGAGAGTACGTTGTCTTCTCGTTACCGACCGGGTGCCGGTGTCTCCTCTGCTCTCTCCGGCTGCGGGCGGAGAGAGCAGGGAGACATGCTGCAGAGCCTCGCTGCCTCAGCCTGCACTTAGGCAGGAAAAGCCAACACTAGGATCAGATCTAAATCATATTCATGGAGAGACCTTCGTCTGGTCAGCTAACATTACTGCCAAGCAGCTGAAATATAGAGTGATATTGTGGTTTTAGCTGACGTGTGTCGCCTCACTGTTTTGAGCAATGCTCGTTCAGGTATATTTAGAGCGAGCAAGCGCGAGCCCGACGCTGACTTTCGTTGATTTCACGGCCGCAGGTGTTGCTGTTAACAAGCATTTCTGAAAGTTACAAATAGTCCCTTTAAGAATTTTAACAGATTAACGCTATCGGAATCAGAATGAGCCCTCTGGACTGGCTCCATAACTCTGCACTCTTGTTTATCTGACTGTCTGCTCTGTCATTGCTTTATTTACCATCAAAGGATACCTGCAGTTGTGTTTTAAATTTAAATACCTCACTTCCACCATACCCAGCACTATAAATATATTAGACTATTTAGGCAAATCCTGTAATGTGTCGGTTAAGGGAAACGGATGATCTCTGTCGCTGCTCCACTGTGATTTAGGCTGTAAAGGTGATATATATTTTGGAATGACAATCTTCCATAGTGCAGCTTAAAATACCATTTCTTCAACTAAGCAGTTTTGTTTGTTCAGCAGTCTGGAGATTTCCATTCATGATTTATCTCCTCTTGCCCAAAGATGTCTTTCCACTGCCCAAATCAAAACTCTCTCAAATGTTTTCTCACAAAGGAATTTTTACCTCTAAACCTGGCAGCATTAATAAAATATTTCAAGCTACACATAACTGCTTACAGTATAAGGCCTGAAGGCTCTGAAATAGTTTGACCTTCCGTCTGCCTGTCTGTGACTTGAGCCCTGTATTCTCACAAATTACTGTATATTGGTATGTTTGTCAGCCTGTCTAGCCATGTCTTTGCCTCTCTGCCCACCTTTTCACAGTAGCCTGTTTGCTCTGTCAGTCAATCTCGCTCTCTGTATCAGTGTAGGCTTATATGCCGTCCACCAAATAAAGGAGCTCTATTAAATACAGCCTCAAGGAAGTTAAAAGCCAAGACCATCCCAAAATCTTCAAATGCTGTCTGTCACTGCCAACCAAGGTCACCAGAGTGTGTCCATGTGCATGCTTGTCTGTCACTTTTCTTCAAGGTCACAGCTGGCCCTTAATAAGGCAGACTGGAAGAGAGGGAGGTGGCAAAAAACAAGGAGATAAACAGCGAAAGTAAGACAAAAGAAGGGAGCAAAACAGCTGCAGGCATAAAGAAAAAGCATACTATCAACTCTTCCAAAGTGGTTTGAATTATAACTGTATACATTTTGAAACATTTGAGGAAAATGCTGCCTAAAAAAACACCGGTCAGTATTTCATAAACACAAACTCTGTTCTACCTTTATAAGCATAGTTATTTGCAGGATCCAAAGTGTACTCTACATTTATGGCAGTATAGATTTTGTCAGCATAGTATCATTTGTGTGATTTCACAGTGATTTTGTAGTACAAATAATGTTTTTTTAAAAGGTGAAAAACTTCTGTGTTTATTAGGATGTTTTAATTATTTTTATCTGTATACGTCTACGACTTCTCGCCCTCTACTTTCAAATTATTTACTGTCCGCTCAGGCTGTTTGCATAATGTTTAAATTAGGGCTGTCAATCAATTAAAATATTTAATCGCAATTAAATCGCATGACTGTCCATAGTTAATCCTGATTAATCGCAAATTAATCACACATTTTTCAAAATGTACCTTAGAGGGCAATTTGGGAGTGGGCAAATATGCTGCTTTATGCAAATGTATGTATGTATTTATTATTGGAAATCAATTACCAACACAAAACAATCACAAATATTGTCCAGAAACCCTCACAGGTACTGCATTTAGCAAAAAAATACGCTCAAATCATAACATGGCAAACTGCAGCCCAACAGGCAACAACAGCTGTCAGTGTGTCAGTGTGCTGACTTGACTATGACTTGCCCCAAACTGCATGTGATTATCATAAAGTGGGCATGTCTGTAAAGGGGAGACTCGTGGGTACCCATAGAACCCATTTTCATTCATATATCTTGAGGTCAGAGGTCAAGGGACCCCTTTGAAAATGGCCATGACAGTTTTTCCTCGCCAAAAGATAATGCAAGTTTGGAGCGTTATTTAGTCTTCTTCGCGACAAGCTAGTATGACATGGTTGGTACCGATGGATTCCTTAGGTTTAGTTTGATGTCAGTATCTTCACTTTAGCTTTAAAACTGAGCCCACTACAACGTAAAAATAGCAAGTTGCGTTAATGCGTTAAAGAAATTAGTGGCTTTAAAAGAAATATGCGTTAACGCGTTATTATCGCGAGAGTTTGCTGTGCAAAAATATAATCTAATCAAATATGGTCTCATGTGTATGCAACTAATTTAATAAGCAAACAAAAAAGGTTAAATTAAGGTTCTGCTTGAACACTGAAGGCAGCATCAAGTTTGATTCTCTCTCTCTCTCTCTCTCTGTGCATGTGTGCGTGTGTGTGTGTGTGTGTGTGTGTGGGTGTGGGTGTAAGGTTAAAATGCAGGATGCTTCACAAGCTGAGGTCTTGAGAGTTCATACACAATGTCAGCACAAAGGCTGCATGAGCCGTTCTGCAAGTGTGTGAGCGAGAGCGAGAGGAAAAAGAGTGTGTGTGTGTGTGTGTGTGTGTGTGTGTGCGTGTGCGTGTGTGTGCGTGTGTGTGTGTGTGTGTGTGTGTGTGTGTGTGTCTGTGTGCTGCAATGTTAACACGCCCTTGGTGCCCTCTCCCCAATCAATCTAAGCAGGAAGTGTTGGGTTAACCCCGCCCCTCTGCCAGGGCTACGGGAATTAATATTAATCAAGCATTGATTAAGGCCTTAACACTGACCAGCCATTATTCACAACACCATCCTTTCTTCTATTCATCCCTTTCTGTCTATTCCTCCGTCCTGCACTCTTTCCATCCACCTTTTTCCTCCTGCTCTCCTTTCCACCGTGAATACGCAGGTTGTCATCCTGCATTTCCTATCGTTTCTTTTTTCTATCTTACTGCTCATACTCTTCCTCCCTTCCTTCTTTTTACCGCAACCGACCTTTTCTTGAATCCTTATTTCTCAACTACACTCATTATTGCTTCTATTTAACTATCCATCAATCCGTCCATCCATCTGATCCTCTTTTATTCTCTCCCCTTTTCTACCTGCACACTCCTTCCAACTCTTTTCTCCCTATTATTTCCTCAATTTATTTACTCGATCCATCCAACCATCCCTGACTTCATTCATCTACCCATCCTTCCTTACAATCCCTTGGAGAGACAGTCAAAAGCGCCAAAAGGGTGAGAAAATAAAAGGCAAAGGAGTGAGAGGAGGAGACGAAGGCATACTGAATAAGGGGAGGGAAGAAGAGCGAGATGGGGAGCAGGACATGGGCAGCTCAATAAAACACAATAGGCCATTGTTCTGACATGACATTACTCACCTGGGCAGAGAATAGAGAGAAGAGGGAGTTTGGGGGTAAAAGAGAAAGAGAAGACAGAAGATGAGAGAGAAAGATGGGAAGAGAAGACAAATGCAGCACAGAGGGGAAAAGAACCAGAGAGGAGTGTTGGAGGGAAGGAGACGGCCAGCTGCCACAGCAACATCAGGAACATCAGGACAGAAAACTAACTTTTCTTTTAGTCCACCTGCTCTTCTGGTTGCTAAATCCTAAAATGAATCCCGTCTCCGAAAAAATATGCATATATATACTACTAATATGCTTTGCCAAATTACATTGACAGGCATGAGGAAGAATCATGATGAACATTTGGACATGTAAATCATAAAACACATTATGTGGTTAGGTTAAAGGGAAAATCCGCCACCTTTTGTGTGGATGTCCGATCAGTGTTGATTGTAATGTAACTGTCAACTGAAGCAATAAATTCCTTGTTTTTTTTTATATTGACAAAGATAGCTGAGTTCTCCTGCTCGTGGAGCCGCACCGGCAGTGCCATGTACCAGGATGCATTACGTGCAAGTTTCTGACGGCCGGAGGGTCCCCGCCAGCCATATCCTCTTGCACAGATAATGCAGCCAAAGAACGGATATTGCGCCCAATATCCTATATCAGCGCCCAGCAGTCCCACCATTTTGGACTGAAAGCGACTACCGGAAGCCAGTAAAACGTTCGCCTACAAAGTGCTGTACAAAAGTAAAACAAAATGATTTATATTCTATTGTCATATTTAATGTCTACCGAAATGGCCTGTGTTGATCAATAAAAATATTATAAATATAATACGCGTTTTCAGTCCAAAATGGCGGCAGCTTCAGTTTCATCTCTTTCCTTCTATACTCTCAGCAGCCTCAGCCTCTCTTCGCTGCATTTCTTCAGCCGTTTACTCAAATAAATACGGCTGGCCAAAACACTGTAAAAGGAATCCTGGTCCATAACATCCTCTGCACTCATATTTTGGGATGCCATTTTTGCTGTTGGGAATGTAGCTACTTTGCAATACAAGCAAAGAGAACAAGGAAGTTCTGTTTTTGAGTGGCATCTAGAGCCTGCCCCCTAGCTACCCAGAGGCGGAGACTACAAATCCAAGCTGAAATGGCCGGTTGTTTTTCCTCGCATCCAACTATGTCACTGTCAGGTCAAATGACAGCGCTGGATGCAGGAAAAACAACAGATTTTGCACCTGCAAGCTCAGTTTTCTCAGTCAATATAGCACGCACTGAGGAATTTATTGCTTCAATCGACTACATTTACCATCAACACTGATTGGACATCCATATAAAAAAGGTGGCAAATTTCAAATTTCAATTTTAAAAATTCGCGCTTTCCACATTACACATAAATCCCACAAAATGTAATTGTTAATGCAAATTAGCTGCATATGAACAGATTTTTTTTAGGAAACATTTCATTTCATTTCATTACATTCATCTAGCTTTAACCTGGCTGGCCCAGAGCTAAAAAAAATAATTGCAATTTACAAATGCATTAAAAATGTATTAAAAGAGTGAATGATACAGTATATGATGTCACAACCTGGTAAAATTCATGTTAATTCATTTTCTAAATCTCTGGTGGGCCAGAAATATGACCTGGTTTACTTTTAAAAGGATGCATTTATAGCGAGGAAAGGGAAGCGTGCTTGTCAAAACTCCCACTTTTCTGTGTCCTGATGTTAATGTAGCGAGCAACGAAATGTCAGGAAAATTACACTGTATTTGTCAATATGAATAGGAGGTTTATTATATTTGCATCCTTGTCAACAGCAAACCCAATGCTCTCTCTTTTCCTCTCTCCCACATACACCGTACACATACACACAAGGAAGCATTAAAGCCTTGTATATACACATTCTGTTATCACAAATATCACACTAAAATGTGCAGTACAGTGTGTACAGTATTCACTTGCACAAACACATCACCCTGACAATAGCTGGCAGAACTGTATTGTTACACTGCTGAACTTTTCTTACTTTTAGCATCACATCGACTTCTCAAAACTGTAATCAAAATTTTCTATTTCCCCAAGGGTATTTCTAATGGATAACACGTCACCACATGTTTTTCCTCATAACCCTCCTGTCAGCGAAGCCTTGAAATGCCAGAACAAAAGTGTTTGTTGTCGTTTTACGCTGTTTGGTGGTGGTAGTTGTGTTTTTTTTATACGTTTGTCAATGAAAAATCTGTCACGCCGTCAAACACTGAAATTATTCCAAACAGAAGGAGGCATGCCATTGAGTAGCTTTTCTCTGCAAAGAATGGACCACCAAAAGGCATCCGGTTGATATCATTGACGCACCATTCTTCTTTTGAAATTCAGTGTCCAAACAGATTTGATTTGCTAGAAACAGGTGCAATTCAAACAGCCATACATCAACACAAAAGACTGTAAGAGAAAGAGCGTCAGTGTTGGAGCTTCCCAGTTTCCCAAGACACTGTAGGGCATACAATACAGTAAATCAGTATATCTTAAAAGAGAAAGGAACATAATTTAATCCTCAAATCATTTTAATTAAACTCATGCTTATGAAATAGCATTAACTCTTTTGAGCATTCTGAGTTGTTATTAACTGTGTGTCACTGCTAGTAAATCATTTAAACATAGGAAAAAGTGCATATTTTGTAGTCAGACCTCGACATACCAGTCTAGTACTCATCAAATAATATTCTTGCAGTAGACACTGTCCTACACCTAGACAGGTGAGCAGAGGTCACATAATTATTCCATAAATCTGAACAAATGTGGTGCAGAATACACAATTAGATGGAACCCACAGCCCACAGGAATGAGATAGCATTCAGTGTAACCCAGGCACCTTGTTAGGATAGGTTGGATGAACACTGAAGATTAACTTTTTAGGTGCAAACAAAATTTTTCACCGTGCCTTTGGTCCACAATCAAACATTTTAAGTGTTTTGTTCCCATAGGCCTACAAATTGGTGATTTATTAATACATTATGTAAATGGTTGTAAACAGGAATAAAGGTGCAGATAAATGTTTTTTGAGTCAGATTAGGCCATTAACGCCGAAGATGTTGGGTCCCTCAGATTTGAATCTGAATTGGATTAGGGGTCTTACTGGGGACAAGGGAGACAGGTGGTGGAGAGGTTACCTCCACCAATGATATCGGGTCAGGGAGGGCCTTTCAGTGCCAGGGACAGGTGTAACGGGCACCGCCAGTATGTTTTAAGGTTGTGATGACTCTCGAGGAGGAGTACAGAGTGCGGTTTCACAGAGACAGACTAAATGAGCTAAATGTCAGACGCACCGGTGCGACCAATGAAAGTGTTTAGTTGCACCTGACAGATTTTTGACAGATCAGTCTCCCTCTCTGGAGCCCCGCTGAACATCTGTCTCGACAACAAAATGAAAAGGTTCACATAAGGTTGTAACACACTCAGTGGCCTACGCGTTAAATATGATTGGCTCTCAACCAGAAGCACCAAGGTGTAAATGTAAATCACACAATGTGTCTTGATAAAAACGATCTGCTCATGGGATGAAAACATCATTACTTCATGTAGACATGGCATCACTGTGGGTGGAAGGTATTAATGAACAAACTTGTTGATCTTGCTGAAACCTATACTGTATGCCTGTGTTATATTGGTTGTGTGATACTTGTTGGTTGTGAAGAGGGGAGAATAAGGGGAACATGTTTTTTTGCAGCCTCAGTTTCATGTGACTGATGTGCCACAGACCTATAGCTTGCATTTATGGCCACTTCTTCTCATCAGATGCCTTTGTCATGTATTCTTGCAATTTAGCAACGTCAGTCTTGGGAGTAGGCCAACTGTCCATTGCTTGCTTCAAAGGTTAAAAGGACATCCAAGTGTCCTACGACATTGGCCCTATTTTTGTAGTTTTGGCCAAAGTAAGTTAAATGCTGAAATATGGAAATGCAGCAATATCTTTAAAAAGAAGCCAAGCAGGGCAGGAAACACAAGCAGCAAGACAATCATACAAACCCTGAGGTTTCACTATCTTATGTGGAAGACAACACACATAAGGCGATTTGCAGGGGCACTGGATTGGCAACAATAAAAGTGAACCTTAGTATGGAACGAATGCAGATAGCAAGATGTAAATACCAGCTGTACATACAGGGAAAAGATTGGATATGTCTTAACTTGGCTACAGTATGTGGATATGGATCACATTTGAAAACCAGACAGCCCATTGTCAGAAACAAAGAACTCAACTACACAACAAAAAACATACTCAAATCATCTGGGTTTATGAAATACACGTTCCTGTACATGAATACTTCAGCACAATGCAGTGCCAGCAAACGACACTTTCAAAGACGGAACAATGTTTTTTCCCTCTCTCACCCATTTGATAGTGTCAGTACTCTTTGCTTGTGAAAGAAAATAATTTCCATTTCTTTGATAGGGAACCCAAAACAGAGACAAACTTTTCACTTGAGGGGAAATGATTTGGTCCAGAAATTATTTCATTGTTCACTCATCTGTGCCACAAAAACTTTCAGATGTCCCCGCTTTGATCTGGCGATTCAAGAAAGCATTCTGAGAGGGAAACCGACAATGAAAGAAAGAGATGTGCTTCTCTGCACAATCGAAAACACCGGCAAGCCACAATCACTCAGGTAGAAAAAGAGAGGGAGAGAGAGGGAGAAGGTAACAAAAGAGACACTCCTTTTTTTCCCAAATCAGCCCACTTTCACCTTTTGTCATTCATTTTTTTTCTTCATTTTCAGACGCTTTTCATCTCTTGTGCATGTTTCCCCTGTGCTGCAGCAAAACAACATCAAGCGATTTATACGCATGGCTGCCTCCTAAAATGGAACCTAACATCCCATCAGCCTCTCCAAAGGAGGAGCCTCAAACTTTACCACTAACAAACACACACACACACACACACATAACATCTCAAACACCATCCAACTGTTTTATATTAGACGCTAAATACATCCACAATCTTTAGCCAGCGCCTATCTGATGCTCAGTATCGGTCTGATACTGGCCAAAATCACTGGATCGGATATCAGAGGAAACAGTGAAAGGTAAAACCCTTTTAAATATTTCAATAAACTAATATTAACATACAGAGATGGAAGAAAAACTCAGATCTCTACCAGTAAATGTAATAATACTACAGTGTAAAATATTAGCTACAAGTAAAAGTCCTGCATTCAAAATATTAGATTAAGTTCGTAAGTATTAGCATCAATATATACTTAAAGTACCAAAAGTAAAAGTATTCATTATACAGAATAATATATATTATATTATTATATTCTAATTAATGATGTATTAACTGACTGTAGCTGGTAAATGTGGAGGTCATTTTAATGACTTTATATACTGCTGAGTAGTTTAATCAATAATAATACATCATCATTTATTAGATTATATTTTGTATTAATAGCCTGAATCTGCAAAGTAACTAAACTTATTAAATTTATCAAACTTAGTTTAAGAGAGAGGAAAAGACAATATCGCATTGGTATCGTATCGGACATTAAAAAGTGATATCGAGCCATCCCTAGTGCATACACATCCTCAGACAAATATCCCACACAGGCGCACAAACAGGAAGACCTTTGTATTCTTTATAAACTCCATCCACCTGTTATTCTAAATCCCTAAAGTTTCACTTTATTCTCCACATAAACACAATCTAGTGATTGTTTAACCTCACTTTAAACACACCACCTTTTATGTCTGAATGATTTTATTCCTAGAATTGATGTTACCTATCTACAACTTAATTAGTAAAGTAAAAGTAACGTTAAGAACAGGTCAGTCTCAGCAGCTATAATAGAGCTGTAAACCAACTTCACCGCTTATTCAATAAGAAAACTACAGTCTGAAATTCAAATTTAAAACAGAGAGAGAGGGAGTGATTGAGGATAAACCGAAAAAGACGGTAACACTAAATCTAGATTGAAAAAGATGAGAAAATAGGTGATGTGAAATGAAAGAGAGAGTAAGTGCACAAACTGAAAAGAAGAAGGAAGCAGAGAGCGGTGCCTCGAATAAATTCGGAGGTAAATCAGTTCCAGTGGTTGCTTCCTGAAAAGTAGTTTGGCTGCCTGGAGACGGATGGTATCCCAGGACCAAACCCAGCACCACTGCAATTACTGGGCCATAATTTTACTGTCATTGGTGTCTTGCAGTTTTGGAAGAGGAGTGTAGAGGCAGATAGATACAAAACAATCTCACACCTACAAATGGCTGGTGATAAAATACAAGGGTACAGGTTGTAAGGCCTTTAAATACGCTTTAACTGTATACTGATTGCATACGCATGCAGAAAAATAAAAAACATATCCTGGTGAAATTATATTAGTTTAGACTACAATATGTAGTTATGTATATTTGCCACATTTACCAATAAGTTGGCCAAACATGGAGTCCCCTGGACGTGTCGATAGTGAGTTTACTGCGTCCTCTCAGATTTTAAAGGAACAATGTCTATGATCTGGTGGTATCTAGCGATGAGGTTGCAAGATTACAACTTCTTCCATGTGCCAAGCATTTAGGATTGCTAAACTGGCCGATGCGAAAATGCAAATGGCCCTCTCTAGAGCCAGTTGTTGTAAGAAAGCCAGTGCTTCGAGTGTGTGTGTGTACGTGGGAAGTGAATGGTGAAGCAAGAGAGGGAGAGAGTGGTGGCGACGAGAGCCAGTAACGTTATCGACTCTTGCCCAAGCAGGAAAAGTTAATAGTTTTTGGTTTGTCCGTTCTGGGCTACTGTTGAAGCATGGCGTTGCAACATGGCGGACTCCGTGGAGAGGACCCGCTCCCTATGTGGATATAAATGTCTCATTCTAAGGTGACGAAAACTCTTATTTTCAGGTGATTATACACTAAAGAAAACATACTCATTATATTCTCCATTTCTGCCAATAGATCCCTCTAAATGTTAAACACTGTTCCTTTAATGCGTTACAGACGCAGGACGCGTACCTTTTTTTTTTTTTCAAACCAACAGAGACATTAACACGCTTATGGCTGATGTCTGAGTTACTCAGCAAACAAAGCGAGAGAAAGAGAAAGAGAGAGAGAGAGACCCAGAAAGAGAAGACAAACTGAGCCAAAACTTGAGGGAGCCAGGATAGGCCGGCGCACAAAGCATCGCTTGTCTTTGTCAAGGCAACACGCTGGACGACTGTGGGTCTCCCGGGGGATTCAGCCTGGCTGTGAATGTAAATAAGGCTTACAGTATCGAGGCACAGAGCAAACCTGAAGGGAGGATGAGAAAAAAAAAACGAGTGTAGAGAAACGTCAAGCGTAGCGAAGAAAAAGTAATTTTCACCGGGAATGGTCATGTAGGGATGGCGCGCACACACACACACATGCACACACACACAGAGAGATGGCTGATGCTGGGATGTAATTTGTATCAGCTATTTGTAGGACCACCAGAGATATACAGGTACAAACACGCACACACACAAACAAAATGCACCTGCAGGACGAATCCAAACACATACACCTGCAACACACACATACTCAGTAAGATGTCACCAACTCCCATGGGGAAATTTGCATGCTACAAAATTCATAGAGTGAACCATACAGATACACGCGTGCACACACACACAGGAATAATAAAAAAAAAAGACACACATGCGGGTGTGAAGACACATGCACATGCTAAACAGCGAGGCCCTGTGACTTCAGCGAAGAAGAGAAACATGACCACAGTAAGGTGTGTATCAAAGTAGCCATACATCACCAAGGCTGGGAGGGAGGAGAGGGAGGAAGAGGTGAGGCATGAGGTGGACTGAGACAAGGAGGGTGGAGGAGATGGATGGTGAGAAAAAAAAAGAGGAGAGGCAGGTGGGCAGCAGGGTGGCCTAACAAGATATTGTATCATAGGTCAGCTAGATACTTTGTCAACATATTGTCTTACTCTTATTTTGCATTCAGCATACGAGGTGTAAAGGTCTGCATGCTGGATTTCAGGTCTCTCCGAGTGGCAATAAAACATGATCATCAGAGAGACATCACAATGCATATTTGAAAACACTAATATGAGCTGAATTTACATTTTAAAAAACAAAGGGTGCTGTCTAGACATGGACCCTTCAAGAATGTACATCAAAGTTGAAAAACATTATAACATTTTCCAAGAGAAGATGGGTATTTGCTTGTTTGCTGTAGTTAATGTAACATGTCAAAATGTTACATGGCTCCTTGACCGACACTCTCACATCCTTGTCTGGTCTTAATCTTTTACTGTTCTGTCGCTGTCATCTCTCTCTCTACCGTTCTGAAAAGTTCAGGCAGTATACATCTTCCTTCTTGCTATGTGTCTCAATCGCTTCACAGGTCAGCACATGTTAAATTACAATGTGGGCCCACACCCGTTTGTCATTCATACAACACCCATACAAACCTGTTTTAAACAGACAAAGTACTAGGTTTCCTGTGGAACGAGAGGTTTGCGGTGTAATGTAATAGAGCTGTCAAAGTATTAAATACTTGACAAATCTCCCTTTAAGGTACATTTTGAACAGATAAAAAATGTGCGATACATTTTCTATCAATCGCGATTAACTTTAGACAATCATGCAATTAATTGTGAATAATATTGTAATCAATTGACAGCCCTAGTAATTTTTTATTTACATTTTTCAGAATACAGTTTAAAAAGTAATTTTCCATGACATTTTAAAAGGAATATAGTACTGATAAGGATTATTTATTATTATCATTTATGTACATAGCATGTTACGCGGGAAGTAGGAGTGCTGCAGCACCTCCTAAAACAGGTATCATAAAAACAATCAAAAAGTTTAATCTCTCTCCCTCTACCATTTTCTTTGTGATTTTTCATTTTTTTTTGAGTAGCGTCAATCACTACCAGCAGAAACATTGAAAGAATACTAACACCAATAGATGCACACACTCATTTAGACCCTCAGATATTGACGTGGACACATGGACGCACTCACACTTTAACTTTTTCACACACAGAATGAAGTATTATTACATGGATATAAATATACGCACTCATTCTCTCAACTTTGTTGTGGCACCATGACAACAAGAGCTGAAGCTTTTCCTGGTAAGTGTGTTGCTTGCGAGATCTGCTGGCTTCCCAAGTTAGAAATTTGGCCAAGAAGAGGTGATGGCAGCAGAGCAACTTGGGAGCCAACAACATGAGATTGCACCAGTCTACATATCATTACCACAAATACCTTTCAGAAACTTTTCCCCTAGTCCAATTGCATTCACTGTCCCAACTGTACATCTCACTGTTTGGGGACACAATGCACAAAAAAAAACACCTCCACAACATCACAATAATTGTCAGTCATTTCCTCTAGAACTTTGGATAACTTCTCGTAACCCTATCACCCAATCAAAACTGCCAACATGCCAGCAAACAAGCAAAATCATCCCTCTCAATCATCCGACAGCTGGATGTTAAAGTTCTACAAGCAGTTTTTTGCCAAGAAAGAAAACTTCATGGAAATTATCTTAAAAATGTGTGGTATGTATTCCAACCACCACATGGCATCATGCTGGTGCAACTCATTGCCCAGTCCTTAAAGTGTAGTTCCTCAACAAACTAGCAGCATAGAGAGAATTGCCAAACTCTGATATTTGTCCTGGCACATGGCAAAGCTTGGTTTGTTCTTTAGTAGCTTCAATTTACTGAAGGAACTCGTGGTACACTTTTAGGTTTAAACTCCCTCACTTAAAGTTCTCATGTTTGTTCCATTTGTTGGTTTTTATCGTATTAATTGTGTGACTACTAGGTGTGAAAACAAACGACCTTGACCTTGATAAGGTATGCTCTGCAAAAGGCTGCTGACATTGCCCTTTGAAACACTAAATAATGTTCTATATAATGCGACTGATTAAATTCTGCTCAACATGATCTCAAGTATGTTTCTGACAGAGAAGTGTCACAGTGGCCGTGTTTCCATTCACATATTTTTTAAGTATCGTATTAGAAAAGCTGTATGGAAACAGCAAAATATGATAAAACTTCCACAATTAAGAAAAACTATTTTACTCTCACTTGAGGTCTAAATGAAAACACCTTTGCCGAATAAACTCTGACGTAGCGAAACATTTAACTCACAAGTGATCGGCTGTTACCACTGTCGGCGTCTTCTTAGATATTCCCACAACGTATGAATGCTTGTCTTCATCTCTGGATAACATGAATTATGGCTGATACTAACTGATATGAAAGAACAGTTAAAACTTGCGCAATTGAAACTAATTCCTGAAGACCTCTCTCCATTTTTCTATTATAGATGGTTACAGGCATGGCCAAGCAAACTTGTCTTGTTTCCAGTTCACAACCTCTACTTCTTCTTTTCTGTTTACTTTTGGATTACAGCCATGCAAGCCTATAGTGCCAACTTCTGACCAAACTAAGCTGTAGCAAATGAGCTGAGTTTATTCGTTCCAAACCAGAATACAAGTTCTTGTTGATAAGGTCAAGATATGTGCGGATGAGACTTTAAGTCTGATACCAGCATCTGTCACTCTCTCTGTAATTATTTCCATTTCGTTTATGCTATATTCCTGCCTCTTTCTTTTTTCTCCGTTTTGTCTTTCTGTGTCTCATTTCATGTCTCTTTCTTCTCTTGTTGAATGAATCTTCAGTTATCATTAAATAGAGAAGCGTTGAATGGATGAGAAGCCATTTTGGGCTCTGAGTCTGACTGAACATGTCATACGTCACACACCTACACACACACACACACACACTGTACTCCGATAGCTTATTAGTATAGTCTTATGTAAACACACACAGACACACAGTCATAAATCAAGGCAGACTTTGCTGGACTCTTAATAGGGGAGTTGGGACAGACGGTGCAGTGGGGGGTGGGCTGAACAGGCAATGTACCTGAAGCCTGAAGAGTCTCCTCTGCCAGCCTGCTGGTTTGAGAAAAGACAATGATAAACAGTAAGAGACCTTGGTTGTATTGTGTTGCGGGTGTATGTGTACAGAAATAATAAGGTTGTGCATCTCACCTTGCGCTCTGACCCCTATCCTGATTATGTGTGTGTGTGTATTTGTGTATCCACGGGGTGAGCCGGTGGATTTAATTGCAGAGAAGCAGTAACTGAACCAGGTGTTTTTACTTGGATTTTGGTATTTTGTGTGTAGGTATAAAGTACATTTTATTTTAAATGTGCAAATATGATGCCATGCATTCCTTACAATGTGTATGTTCTATATATATATATATATATATATATAAAGAAATATATATATATATATATATACCACAATAATGAGGCCATTATTTACTACACTATTGACACAGGTGTGCAGTATGTGTATCTCTATCTACTGCATGTATATATCTATGGAAAACAGTGAATAATGCAACCATCTATTATCATCATGATCTGTGAACACGCTAAGAGGTTCTTATTTGTGTGTGTGTGTGTGTGTGTGTGTGTGTGTGTGTGTGTGTGTGTGTGTGTGTGTGTGTGTGTGTGTGTGTGCGTGTGTGTGAATGTGTGTGCGTGTGTGTGTGTGTGTGTGTGGTGTTTATCATCTATTAGCCTGCAAGCTCACTCGGAGCTGTGGATCACCAAACACCTCAGGAAGGTCACACGGCGATTAATGGGCCATGAATTACACCGGTCAGCTTGTTTGTGTGTCTGTGTGTGTGTTTGAGTGTAAGCCATTGTTACACACCAAGTCACTGTCCATCTTACACACATTTAGAGCACACTGCTACAGATCTGTGTGTGTAACTTTTCTAAGTCGACTATTAAATCATGAAGATGTTTGAACATATCAGTTACACAATTCTTTCTGTCACTAAGGAGGGCATTGCACTGATTTAATGTACATTAATTCCCTGTAGAGTTACCCTAACCTTTACCACTACATGCCTAACCCCAACCCTTACCCTGACGTTAACCTAAACCTAATCTTAACCAAAAGTATTAAACCTAAAATGTAATATTTTAGGTTGTCATGACCAGCTTTGTGTCTCCAACATGGAGTTGAATTCCATGTGAGGGTGTGAATAGATGTTAGTCCCTATAACATGATTTCAATGCACATACACTGGACTTCAATACACAAACAGACTTACACGGACTGCAGAGGAGAGAATGAGAAATGAGAAAATTATAGGAAAAAGACAGGGGCAAGATTCCAAAGTTTTTTTCTATGGAGTCTGGTGGCCTTGAGGACGGCATAAAGGCGTTTTCTTTTCACATTTAATATGGTGAATTAAGGGTTTATTTCGACCAAGACCAGAGTTGGTGATTGTTGAACAGTGGGAAGACTACGTTAATCAAGACGGTCTTGGAAGGACCCATCCTACCAAGGAAGCATCCTTGACCTTGAGAAACATCCCATGTCTTCGCGACATCCCTGGTTCTGGTTCAGCCGAAAACATTTGTTGCATGACATCTCTCCCCTCACTTCCTGTCACCTCTACACTGTCGTTATCAACTACACACAAAAATGGCAAAAAAAAAAAGAAGATAATAATTTAAAAAAATAAATAGAATAAAGTTAAGGTTGTAGAGGTGTATATTAGTTTTGGTTAAATGTTAGTGATTAGGGGAAAGTTTAGACTAAGGAACATTTATGTGAACACTCGCAGTATTAATGCAATAGTTTATGTGCATGAGAGCTTGTATACAAAGCTACTGCATTGCAATAAACTCCCTGACTGGTCATTCATCAATTTAAACAGGATAGATAGTCAGCCCGGGATAAGTCAGCTTCCTAATGGACTCTCAAGTATTTCACAGTGTCTTGTGCCATTTACACTCAGTGCTTTCATTTTTGCAGAGCGGCAAGGCTTGCAAAGGGAAACTTTCACTTCAGATTCAGTAATGACTCCTAAACAAAACTGAGCAGAGAAAAAAAAAATGTATGAGCAACACTTTTCTCTGACACTTAAACCACTGTGTTTAACCTCAATGCTGCTGTAGTCATTGCAGATTGTTTGTACTTGAAGCATAGGGAACAGAGGACTCTCATCTCTTATGGAAACTGTTCATAATCTAAGACAAAAATTAAAGCTGAAGACAAAGCTGTTTTATTACTGATAAAATACATATGTAATTGCATATTGAAGGAAAATAAAGGGTTCCAACGCATAACATCTATTGAGGATTTAAGTTACTCTATAAAACAATTGTACCTCTGTGTAGACGAGTTAGAATACAAACCAAAATACAAATGATTTTTCCAGATACTGAAGTTCTGCAGACAGGAAAATACAGGTAGGAAACATTGGCCTTTAGCTATTGAGCATGCCTGATCAACAGATCTGAATTCAAAAATGGTTTCACTCTCTTGCTTTTATTTACGAGGAAAACCCCCTGTGGTAATGGAAAGGTTAATTATGTATTTGTTTAAAAAGGGACGATCTAAGAGAGAGCGATCTTAACAGAAGCTAGTGGTAAAGTAACTGTATTCACTACTGCAAGAAAGTTAAGTAATGTTCATTCATTGTCATGCAAATAAATACGATTTTATTTATAAACCAGTTGTATTCATTTTGGATTATTAGGAAATATAGGCAATTTATGCGACAGAATAAATTGAGTTCTCACTCTCTACCTTTCTCACCAATCAAATGCAGCCTTTAGGGAGTGAATACCGCAAGGATATGCAAATACATTCTGGTGAAACACACATACACTAACCCATGCTAATACATATCTGTTTTATCTCTAAATCTCTTGTCACTCTGTGTCTGCCTCAATGGCTGGGTTAAGTTAAAAGGAAACCAGCTTTGTATAATTACAATGTGGGTAGTATATGCAAATCGACAATGGTTATCTTCCCTTCATGTTGCCAGCACTCAGAGCTCCCGGCTCATTTGCCAGCAAAAGGTGTACTACTGGCGGCTCTGGGGCTGTTGTACGAACTACAGATTGTACTTCTGCATGTTTTGGTACGGTGGTACGAGCCAAGCCAGAGCGCTCGCTGCCGCTGTCGTGTCGGAGCGTTCTCTGATGCAACCCATGGGGGCTCGGGCCGAAAGGGCTAAGCTGAAGCCCCCAGTGACCTTGTGTATGGCCAATATAGTAAAAGCTCTTTTTAATTTATCTATTTCAAAATGTTGATAAATGTTTGAGTAAAAATGTACAGAAGGCGGAGGGTGGGGGGGTGCTTTATGCTTTTGGACTGCACCCAGCTCAGTTAGGACTAATTCTATCTTTGCACATTCAAAGCCCCACTGGCAAGCTGTGTCCCTTGGTGGGCATCCAGGACATGGATGGTAGATTCAGCCATTTTGACCTCACTCTCTCATTCTCAAACACACACTACATCGCTGTTAAACCCACGCACACACTTGCAGTTATAAATTACACACTTTCAAATGTACAGACTCTCTCCTTGCTCTCTCACCCACACAGATGGTAAAGCTTAAACTCACACACTTACAGCATTTCCTTCTCTGGCACTTTTTATTCACCTTTCTGTCTCTCTTTCTCTCTCTCTCTCTCTCTCACACACACACACACACACACACACACACACTCACAGGCTCTTGGCATGCATAGCAGCAGTCATTTTTCTTGTTAATGTAGCATGTCGAATTTGCAGGGCGGCGGCGTGCAAATGAAAGGTTGCACGTCTCACTCGCTTGGCAATATGTATTTGATAAGAGCTGTAAATCAACTAGTGTAGCAGAGCAAAGCCTGCAGGGACGGACAAAACACATGTTAATGGAAAACAGCTCTAAATTGGAGTGGAATACTGCATGTGCATGAGCAAGTAAGACAGAGAGAGAGAGAGACACTGTGTGAGAGCAAGACAGACGTTCAAAGACATTGAGGGTCACAGCGAACAACTGCTACTAAACTGAACAACTACAAGTGCATCTGGGTGCTGACGTAGGATATGAGACGGCTTGCAACGTGGCAAGGACCCGTCACGGAAACGTTTGAACTAGAGGACGGGCCGAGGCGGGCATGACAGCGGATATTGTGCCAACTTGAGGGTTTTGGTCACATTCTACAATAAAACACTACAGTATTGTACACTACAGTACTTATTTTATACTTTATTCTAATGAGAAAATGCATACAGATGTGTTTTAGCTGCACACAGACACCCTGAGACACACTTGCATGCACACATAATAACTATTATTTGTGTTATACTGTATTTTGTACTGGGAGGGGGCTAATACTTGTGTGTGAGAAAGGGAAAGTGTATCTGTCATTTCATGGTGTTATATAAGGCTGGATCTGAAGTGTGCTGATGATGTGTGTTTTGTCAGGGCAATGAAAGGTGTGTAATATAGACCTGGTGGCTTTTTTTCCCTGTTGGTGTTTGTGTGTGCGTGCGTGTGCATGCCTATGTTTGTGTGGCCTGCAAGCATAAAAGAAAGTCTAGAAGGTGTATTTACCTTAATGGACAAAAACACCATGGGTCTATTTTGACAAGGTGAAGGTAATACTGTGCTCCCTCTGAAATAACTCTATAGAACTATAATAACAACATACAGCCTCACCATAACATGCATGCATGCTCACACACATACACAAATACAATTACCCTGTGCATACAAACACATACAAATCCTTAAATAGCAAAATGTAAATTCACAGTTACGAATACATAATGCATTACTGTATTTAGGCTATGCATTTTTGCATTATATGCCTTCCTAACCAAACAATTTACTGTAACTCCAAACCTAATTTAATCTTGAATTTAATCTAACATGTAACCCTTAACTAGAGGCACAATTTGTTCTCACTTTGGAGGTTTTGCTTTAACTTCCTGTTGCTGTTAAAACAACAGTTTGGTCCTCATAAAGCTAGATAAGCAAGTGCACATACACCTATAAACACAACACATGCACTCAGAACACATTTTAACATCATCACAGCGGTATGTGATAGTGGAAAATGGGGGTGGGGGGGGCAGGAGGGGGTGGGTGTTTGGAAATGGCCTGAGAGGCTCTATGTGACCCTTATTACTCATAAAGAGTAATACGGGTCTAGATTTGGACTACTGCTCTTGTTTTCCCTCATGAGTCTGGCTTCTCTCAATAGCTGCATTCTCACTGGGGCGTAAAATACATTTCAGTGCAGCATCCCCACGACTCCGTGTGTTTAAGGGTGACACAAGCAAGCTGGCTCATGTTCCTAAAACTGAGGCTGAGGGGAACAAAAATAGCAAGTAGGTAGAAGAATAAAATTCATATCAAAAGTTACCAGAATCCATATGAGATCTATTAAAATTGCTTTACCAACAGTCAAAAAACTGTTTGCAAATGACAATGATATGAAATAGAAAAAGTGATCAAATCTGACAACCTGACATCAGGAAAATGTTCATGTCATTTACTATAACTTCATTGACGAATTAAAGGTTTGGTTTTGGCACTCATTCAACCCTAAAGATACTGGGACTACTTTGATGAAGATATTTAATAAGATGTATTAAACGCAATAGAGAAAACTCACATGAAACAAACCTGTTTCTCCTGATGAACAGGTGAATAATCGACGAGAGGGAATGAAATACCCAAATGCTTTATTGTTTTCATGCTAAACAAATTTAATGCAATAAGATATAACCCATCTGTCGGACAAATGCCACTGAAAATTGTTCTTTTGCACAATAAGGGAGCTTAAAATGTGCACTTAAATACCAAACAACATCTGTAAAATCTGCCACTACTACTGTAAGATCTACTGCCATTCAGAACATCTTTGTAATAAATCCTGTGTTTACCATTTAAGTTTGTATCCTTGATTTTCAGATCATGAGCATATATAAATATTTCAAGAAGAGAGAGCGAAATCCACCACCAGATGAGGAAGAAACAGCTAGCTAGCTAGGATAGCTGGCATAGATAGATGGCAAGTCAATAGCCTGTTATCTCACTGCTAACGTGTCAAGAGCAGGAACATATTGGAGTTGTGAAATCCTTTTAAAAATCGACTTTATGTCATCAAGAGTAGAGTTTGATACACTGCCAAAAATGCTGATGGAAAACATCAAAAACTTCTGGACTACAGTGATCCAATTCATTCTAAGCAGTTGCTGACAGTATGGTAGACACACAAACAAACACTTCTACACTGAACATGTCCTTGAGAAGACGTCACCTTTAAAATAATGCACTTTAATATCATTTAGACTTGATCCACTGATGTTATAAAAGGGTTTGACTGTCCTCTAAGCTGAATGCACACAGGCTAAACAGCATTTGTGCTTAGCAGCATCCAACGAGGTAAAACCACATGATGCCGCCAGTTTAGACAGGAATAAATCAACTGTTTCTTTTTGTGCGTAAATGGAGAATGTATTTACAAAGAGTAATATCATTTATAAAGATAAAGGGGGTTTCTATTCGTAAAAACAGAAAACCTGAACATTTATATGGCCCGAGAAAATGTGTGTATACATAAAGATAGAGAGCATTTCTCAAGATAAAGCAAGAAGGGGTGTTAATACTGCATGCCGGTGTAGGAGTTATTATCAACTGGAGTTACTTATTCTGTCGTGTCTAAAAGAGTCCTATTTGAAGCCATTTTCAGAAAATTGTTGTATTTATTGTCTGCCCCCACAGAGCACTTGAGAAAAGGGAATGCTGTTGATATACCACTGATATAAAGACATGAATTCACAGTTCAGTCATACATTTAGCTAGTCAATGATCCTTCCTTTTTTTGTTGTCGTTTCTAAATGCATATCTGTCTTTCTTCATGCACAGGTCAATTTCCCAGTGGTGGTTCTGGCCCTTTTAAACAACAGGGGCCAGACTGGTCCGAGCTGTGGTTCCCAACCTCTTTGGCTTATGAGTACGGCCTTAGTGTGAACATAAAAGTCATTTTTCTTTATCAGATTGTTTCGTTTGGAAGATTTTTCTAGCAGTTTGAAAATGTGAAAATATCCAGCAATATACAAAATAAAAGACCAAAAGATGATTAGACTCCAGAGTTATTGAATGAATTAACTCTGAAGTAAAGTGCCCATTTTAGAAGTGGTGTGATTCAAAAGCCAAGTCAGACAGGTTGTCTAAAGACATAAGGTAAAAATTAGTATAATGTGCCATTTTACCAAAAAAGTTAACTAATTCAGATTTGTACTGTACCATTGAAATGTAATGCGAAAAAACACATTACATTCAAGTAAAATCTGGGATGACTAAGACGACATATGTATATTCACAACAAAAAAAAAACAATGCACATATCGTAGATACATGACTTACACAACATTCTTATGCACCTATAAATATAATACAAAGTGTTGGCCGCTGTTTCACTCATTTGCGGAAAGTCTCTTTTAGTACATATTGCATCTGCCCTTACACAGTAGCCTGGTTATATGCAGTTTGTATACATTTGGGACATACTACTTCATCATAACTTTGTGCCTTGAACTTTGACCCTCTTGCACATAGGCTGTATCCAAGGCCTTTTGAAAGAGGATGGGAAACAGTCTTGAGCTATGGGGTATGACACATGCATAGTGTAACTGGAGTTGCAGCTGTGCATTTCTATTGGCTCAATTTCGGCAAGTGCGGATCAGATTTTCCTGGATTTTACTCGTCTCTGATTGAAGGCGTGCTAATCAGTGAAATAAGTTGCTGTTGTCTTGTAGCCCTCCATGAAAGAGTTGCCTATTCCTAATTAAATGTTCAGTTGATTTTTTTAAAAATGTACAAAAATAGCACTGGAAATCTTTGTCTTATCTTTTGTCCAGTATGGAGACGAATGATCAAAAGCAACCAACTTTGTCCAGTGTTTTCCAAACTACAAGGCTTACTTCGCATTACTGAAATAGTTGTTGTTTTATCTGTACATATTGGATAAATAATTTCCACATGAAGATACCATGTTTGGAAAAGGTTTCCTTAACAGTATTGCAAAGTTTTTGGTCTTTTAAAAGTGTTGAAGAGTCAAACAATCATGTTTTTTTAAGTGTTTTAGACATTTCAACACAGAAGTCTAATTGAGAAACGTGCATATTTTTTGAAAATGACAGAGCTCTTGTAAACAAACCTGTGATGATGTTCAGACAATGTCTCCTGATGTCTAAACTTCCAGCTACTGTACCTACCTTCTGATTATGTCCTGTACTGCCATCGCCATGACAGGTTGAAACACCAAAACATGAATCAAAATACAAGATTGTGACTCAAACAGATTATCAAAAAGAAACGAAATGCACATATCAAAGATAGGCTACATGACTTTCCCAACTTTCTTATGCACCTTTAAACATATACTACAACTAACAAGACCAACAGTATTCCTTATTAAAGCTAATGAGTCATAATGCAGCACAACTTAAAAACACAACATGGCCATGGACACAACATGGATCTCTCCAGCAACTAGCAGACCATCTGTTTGCTCATTCCCAAATCACACACAAAGAACTTATACTGTATACTCTTTTGTCACACACAATCAACAGGTGGCTGAACAACCAATAAATGCATAAAAATCCACATTATTCAAAGCCTCGGCGGGTTTCTTCTTCAAACCTCAGCAATAACACAACAGCATCAGTGAAAACAAGGTGTACAATATAACCTTGGAGTCCATACAGTACAGTAGGGATACTGCAAGACACCCACAAAGCTGAGGGTAGACACTCAGACAGCCAAGGAAAGAGATAGAACAATCTGGAAAAACAGCCAGCAAACAGACAGTTGGTGTATCTGACTCACTGTTAGATGTTGAAGTCCATCCTTCTCTCTGTCAATGGAGACCACGTGGTCCATATCCATGTCTTATGAAGTCCCACAGGCACTTGTTGTGATGGTCATGTAGTTAGTTAGGTTACTTGTTGTGAGGCTAGAGTCACGTTAAGTCTTCGGAGTTGTCCTCAGTTTCTTTTCCATCGACTTGTCATCCTTTCTCAGTGGCACCACAGCAGCTAACTAACTGTAACCTCCAATTTAGAAGCTAATTAGCATCACCTGGCTTCACCTGGCTTCACCTCCCACTGTAGATTTACCTGGATGGCCTCGACTGTGAGGGTGCAGTTCCATCTTTGACCACACACACTGACTGATGGTTAGCAGTTGTGACCAGGGAGGCGCTGTTTCACTCATGTGAGAAAACTCAATGAAACTAAATAAGGGATGCGTTCAAAATCGCATACTTTTACTCTTTTACTTTTAGTACATACTGCAGCTGCACTTGCAAAGTACGTACTGTTGCATGCAGTATGCATACAATTGGGGACATGATGTAGCTTACCATGCATCCTCAAGGTTCATCACAAATTGTGCAGCTCTGACTCACCACTGTGAGTTGTACTCTCGGGTGGGATGGCCTGCACTGGCAACCCGTAGGCTCTCCCATTGGTTCATCCTTATATATAAGGTGATTCTGGGTCTGCTCCCACAATACTTAAGTGTTTTTATTATACAAACAAATTGTGGACAGTATTCACTGCGTTCACAGGACCTCTTTGTGCTCTCTGTCCCAAAAGCTCGGACAAAAATTGGGGAAAGGGCTTTTGCATATTCTGCACCCTCAGCCTGGAATTTGCTCCAAAATGACCTAAAAATTAAGGAGCTGGGATCAATAAATATTTTTAAATCTAGAATGAAGGCTTTAGAAGCAGACTCTATGGCATGCCAATGTTTTTAGCCCCCTTGTTGTACAGCTTACTCCCAGAAAAGTTCCTTTTTGTCCCTCCATTTGTCTTTAGATAGTTCTCTTTTAATGCAAATTTTAGTGCTTTTATTGTTTGTGAATTGTATTTCATCTCTATTTGTGTCTGTGTTTACAACTTTTTGTTCTTGCTGCTGACCGTCTTGGCCAGGTCTCCCTTGGAAAAGAGGTTCTTAATCTCAATGGGACTAACCTGGTTAAATAAAGGTTAAATAAAATACTACTTTGTCATAATGTCCTAATGCCAACATTGAGACCTCAAAAATAGGGAGAATTTCAAAAACCAAAGCGGGGGTCCTCTCCAGAAAAACAAGGCTAGAGTTTCAGAGACTTTGTTTCCTGCATTCTGGTGACTTTTAAAGAATGAAAATAACAAAATATTAAGTGCACTGCAACAACATTTTTTTTGTTAAATAGGGAGAGAAAACTGAATAATTCGCTCCTCTGGTGTGTACTTGGGTGAATCTCTGGTATAAACTGTCAGTTTTCATTTATTCATTAATTTCTTTGACCCTGCTTGAGTATTCAAATGTAAACTTTATCGTGGATATCTAATTTCATACTTATTCTTGGTAATCCGGTGGGCTACAAAGCATTATCTTAATTAACATTTCGTGTAAATGCCTCTCCATCATCGAGACTCCCACAGGGCCTCCAAGCGGCAGCTCACAGAAACCCGGCGATTAGAGCGCAGACAAAATTAGCAAGGGATCTGAAAAGGATCAGCAGTCCTCAGAGGTAATCACTACATTTGTAAAATGTGACCATCAAACCCACGTCCACAATTTCGTAGCTGTTGGTTGAACTTTTAAGCCAAATAGCTATAAACTCAATTATGAGCAAATCATTTCCTATCATGCATTTAGATCATTGCCTTGTTGCCTTGATAACAGTTTAAGTTGGACACAATTCATAACCAGCAGGCATTGTTCTATAAGCCAGACGGTGATCAGTGCTGATTGGTTCTGGTCAGGCCTCAAACAAGCCCAAAGATGCCACCAGGGGATTTCATTAGTTCCTCATCTTTGATTGAAGGCGTTCTAATCAGTGAAATCAGTTGCTGTTGTCTTGTAGCCCTCCATGATGCAGTTATCTGTATTCCTAATTAAATGTCCAATCAGTTTATTTTAAAAGTTTTTACAAAAATAGCACTAGAAATATTTGTCCTATCGTTTTTCCAGTGTGGCATACTTCGAATTACTAAAAACAATTCTTCTGTACATATTGGATAAATCATTGCCACATGAAGGTACCATGTTTGGAAAAAGTTCCCTTAAAAGTATGGCAAAGCTTTCAATCTTTCAAAAGTTTTTACAAGTCAAACTATTATGTTTTTTATTTTCTTTTTACATTTTACACAATCTTACAGAAGCAAGTAAACTACTTTCTGTGCAGCCTGTGTGTTCTAGATTGACATTTCAACACAGAAGTCTGATTGAGAAACATGTTTTTTGAAAATGACAGCTCTTCTAAACAAACCTGTGATTGACGATGTCTCCTGATGTCTCAAGTTCCAGCAACTGTACCTACCTTTCTGATTATGTCCTGCACTGCCATCGCCATGAAAGGTTGAAACACCAAAACATGAGTCGAAATACAAGATTATCATGGCGGGAAGCTGAAGAATAAACAATAAAAGAGTATTATAAGACAAAGGAGCAGGCTGTTTTTGATTATGGGTCTTTATTGGCCTCCATGAACCATGTTTAAACAATGACAATAGCAAAAAGAAAAACAAATTAAACAAAAAAACCTTCAGGGCTCGTGTCCACTGGCACCTCTTCTACCTGTAGCACGTTCAACTGCTGCCCATGTGCACCTCCCACTGTAGCTACACAACAACTGAACTCAGCTCTTTTGAGAATATGTATTTGTTTTTTTAGTGGTTTGATGTTTTTTCAGCACAGACAGACACTGTAGAGGTCCCAGTTTTTACTGCTTGCTTGCCGGCTGAACTACTGCTATGCATCGGCTTCATCCTGGAGGAATTGTTTAGAAAAATGTGTTAGAAGTTACTTACATGCAGAACTAATGTGGTTCTAAGGTAGTTTATTCACTTCACTGGAGTGTTATTGCAAGATCAGGTTCAAGAGGGGAAGTCTATAGTGGCTAATAATGTAAAATCCTCCTCTGGAAACAAGGCGTCTTTGCTTTCTAAGAAAAATTAGGCAGCACCATATATACAGATCCTCTGTAGACACAAAGCCTTACAAGTGAGTAAAACAAGGCTGAGTGACAACATTTAAAACAACTGAATCCTCCAGTTCAAATGCATCCAGATCTGTCTCAAAACTTTTCTCATCAGACTTATGTTCATATGAAACTGTTTTGTATTAGATTGGATGAAATGCAATGTTCCTGTGTAGCATAATGTTCAGGCTGTTCTCATACACCGTTTGTCACTATACATACTAAAACTATACATACGGACTTTCACCCAGGAGGCTGGCATTCGCACCCCGTGTGAAACTAGACGATTTATTTGTCACGTAACTTCCGTAAGATTTTCATTTAAATAAATGTCTGTTAAGTCACTATCTATCGCAGAATGAGGTAACACAATGGGGATGTCCCACTGATGAACGCCCTCGCATTTGCAGTATTACGAACACGGTGTCTGTGGCGACATTTCCAGGAAAAATCACAAGCGGTGCCCGCACACTTTTTGGATCTCTGAGAAGTGAGATCCAAAAACACACCTGCAATTACAGATTATTGCCAGAGGTGCCGCCAAAGAGAACGAAATGGAGATTGTAACTAAGTTTTGCCACTTCCGTAGTTATCTTAACCAAAACGTTGACTTATTTGTCACGTAACTTCCGGACTTTAGTAACGCCACTTCTGTAATTTTTTTTTAACTCAAACCACAATCTTTTCCTTAACCTAACCAAGTAGTTTTGTTGCCTAAATGCCTAAATGACTGTATGCATGTAATGAGTGAAATCGACACCTGTTGCTGGACATTTGTAGGAAAACACACAAAAAATGAGGAATCACTTTTTGTAAGATGTCATGCAAACCGTTGTATGAGGATACGTTGCTATGCTATGGTTGCCAATCACTTCCCTTACCGCCTCACCCTTACTTACTTTTACTTGCGCTGTATGAACATCACATTAGTTCCTGCATTGGCTAAAAATTGCTATTACAAATTGGTTAAATATGAACATAATTCTGTAGCAGACGGATCCAGTTCCCTGTATACCAGCACAACAGCCTGTCAACCAGAGGAATGTGGAAAATAAAAAAATAAAATACAAACCAACTGCTCTTGGTAAAACCGAATTAGCATGATTTAACACAAAACTCTACTCTCTAGTTGCAACCTCCTACCCTGGCCATTCTGTGTAACTTCTGACAGCTGCAACTACGACAAAGGAGCCAAAACCTTTGTGCTGTTAAAACAATTCCTCTGGGGAGCCGTGCTGCAGTAGTTCAGTAAGCATGCAGTAAATTGCGGCCCTTCCACAATGGCTACACACAGAAGTCTTTCTCTGGCATCAAATAAAAGCTGAAATGCCCCACAAATAATCAAAAATAGCCTTGTATTATTTTTTTTCAGTTGACATCCAAACAGTTTTAAAATTATACAACAGGTAGAATGGGTGTCACAGGCTGTAAAGTATGACCAAACTCACAGTTCTAGTTAATGTTTTTCATTGAAAGCATTGCTACACTTCTACCTTCAGCGACTATCCAACCTGTTCGACTGATCCTTTCAATCACAGCAGTCTTGTAGCTACGTTAAGAGTAGGCGAGATACAGTAATGTGTATGAGTCCAGAACATACAGTATAGTCGCCGTCATCAGTCAAAATATCTATTGCTTTGGTGGAGGCTTTGCAGCCCATTTAGATCCCCCATTTGGAGTCAGCTCAGGTCTCTTATCGGTGTCTATCAAGCTCTCGGTCCTTTGAATCCTGTATTCATTCTGCTCCGGACCTGACGATTTGACCATTGTGATTTCATGTGCATTTTTTTTTTTTATCATGTATCTTTTTAAACAAATGATTGAAAATAGAGATGTTTGTAGTAACCCAGATGTTTTCTTTTGGACTAGCCCAACATCCTAGCATTTGGTTTGGTTGTCTTTCTGAAATGGATCTCACCATCCTCGAGCAATTTTGAGTGTGATTTCACGATGGAATTGCCTCCATTTTTTTTTACATCTCATTGGAGGTAAACTGATTCCTACCCTGTACAAAGACAAGAACTCATTCAATACTTTAAACAAAGACAGGAACATCTTTAGAAAAAAGAACCAATAAGATCACTTTCACATTGTGGTGGTAGATAGTATTGTGTACCATATTTGCACTGTAAAATGTACAAAATATCACCATGTCGTTGGCTAGTGACCTGCAATCTTATTCACAAGCACTTTGAAGCATGTTTATTTATCTACAACATACAGTGTACTCTGAAACAGTAACACATTTATAAATAAATATTGCAATCTTAACAATCTTACAGTTCTCCTTTTTTTATCGTCAGTTCTTCATGACTCGTCACCTGAGCTTAACGAAGGTGAGGCAACCTCTGCCTGTTCAGTCTCCGTCCTTTCACGTTTCTTCTCGTATGTGCTATCATTCACCAGCGGGTTTTCAATCTTGGCCTTTCTTTCCGCCCTCACCCTCTCAAATGTTAATTTAAATAAATAGATCTCTAGGAGAAAAAAAAGAATCGTACACCTATATCCTTAAAATCTTAATAAATCCTTGAAAAATAAAAGCTACAATTAATATCATCCCAAATTAGGAAATAAAAATGTAACAAGGAAAAACGTAATAAAAACAATCTAATCATCAAAAAAGGACAAAGAAAAAGGGGGAAAAATATACAGAATTATGTTCAGCAAAACAAACATGTTTCATGAACCCATGTCTATTCGTGAGATATTCAAGAGTGTCGCTCCGTTTTCATTTGTATTGTAACGTCATTCAGTATATCCTGTTAGCTCCATGTATAACACTGCAGGTACTCGGGTCTGTCTTGTTGCCTACATGGTTTTTAAATAATCCTCATTATTAAGTGTTCGGTCAGGCTTTGCAAAGCCCAAGCAGCCTCCTTTTTTTATATGAGACACCTTAGTCAGTCCCCCTTTTTACTTTACAGACAGTATTTCACTGTGCACTTCAGTTCACAAAGTTTTCTACTGCTGTCCAATCACAGACAAGGAGAGGGGCCAGGGGATGATGCGATTGGTTCTGAATACAGGGAGAAAGCCGTCATCGGCTGGAAGGTTTTCACAAAACAGGAAGTAAGCCTCAAATATGGCTAGTGTCCGTTCCTGTTTGTAATTGTGCAAGTTTAAATGCCTCTGTCTTGGATCCAAGGAGAGAAACAGTCTTTTGTATGTCATATCATTTCCCAACTCTTGACACATTCTGTCGTCTGAGGAAAAGAGCAAAGATCGCCCGTATTCAGTGCTGAATGGCAGCTCCCACTGGTGCCAGAATTTATAGTTGAGTACTTGGAATATATATATATTTTTACATGTTACATTTCACTTATGAGCAATGCCGAAAGCAAATGGGTCACATGGTGAAACGAAAACAAACGTTGATGCACACCTATTCTTCAGTAGTCATTACGTAACCATTCAGTAGACGTGGCTGGTAAATATTAAAACTAGATCTATCAATAATCAATCAACATCCAATGCTGGCAATACACCATGTGAGTCAAAAAGTACTTCAGAAATGATGTTCTTGCCGTCCTCGTTTAAATGTATAGTGGCTCGATAATGTTTGTCCAATAACATACCCTGAATTTACTGTATAGCACAATGGTTTACTGGTATTCTGAAAATAAACATTCATAACCAATAGTGACTTGATTTTTACACTAATATTTTCACAATTAATAATATAAAACAAACTCATAATGTTATTTATTGTTTGCTACCATTGCTTTGAGTGTGAGCTAGTGATGACAGTATTTTTCATAGCCTAAGAGGAGCTAAACGTAAGCATCCTCGACACGGTCTGTTCAATAATCTTCTAAACTCCTCGTGTTCCCTTCACTGTTCTCATATTCCTCCAGTTCTCCCTCCCTTCATCCATTGCAAAGGCATTACAGGTGAATTGTACTCATTGTCCATCCTCCCCCTCCTGCACTCATCCTCTGCCCCTCCGTTTCTCAGTCACAGATTGTCTTGTAGCCTCTCCATGTAGGTTCTGATTTCAGACTGACCCAGGTCCATATCCTGGCACACCCACTTTATGTCATCCTCGCTCCCATTGGTCACCAGGACTGACGAGTTGGCGTACGGGCCACCCCCACCCGAATTATCATTGGGCAGAACGGTGGCAAAAGACGTGAACTGGACGCGTTTGCGTTTGGCGGCTGCAACCGCAGCTGCAGCCGTGGCTCGTGGGGAATTATTCAGATGCTCCGCTTGGCCAGTGGCGTTTTTGCCACCAGTAGTGATTGCTGAAAGGCACTGATGGGGTTCTGGAACAGATCTGGGCAAGGTCTGTCCGTGTGTGACGCCCCGGTGCCCACCTGGGCCACCGCTCCCACTAATGGTGCCCATGCCTGTGCCCATCACTAATGTGTTTCCAGCCCCGTTCAGCAGGTACTTGTTCTCCTCGTATCCTCCTTCGTTCCGGTCGATGATGGTGGTGCACTCATCCGGCAGCCCGCCCTGGCATTGGTCAGAGTGGTCAGCTAAGAGGTCGGCCTCGTTGCCAAGCCACACCCAGTCATGGGCGTGGTTCATGTTGCCTCCTGCTTCCAGCACGGGGACCTGCTTGTGACGGTATCTGCAGATGAAGGACGATAATTAGTCTATGACTGAAGTGCTATTTTGAACAAGTGCAATTTTAGGCTGTGCTGATTTTTGAAAGGAGCAGTGTGTAGGATTTAGTGACATCTAGCAGTGAGGTTGCAGATTGCAACCAACTGAATACCCTTCCACTCAACCCTCACTTTCAAGGCCTGTAGAGAACCTATGATGGCCTTCAGGTAACGTAAAAACATGAAAGGCTCTCACTAGAGCCAGTGTTTGGTTTGTCAGTTCTGGACTACTGTAAAAACATGGCGGACCCGTGAAGAGGACCCACTCCCTATGTAGATATAAAGGGCTCATTCTAAGCTAATGAAAACACAACAATTCTTAATTTCAGGTGATTATACACTAAAGAAAACATAGTTATGAATATTATATTCCATTTCTGCCAATAGATCCCCAAAATCCTACACACTGTACCTTTAATATTGAAAATGGGCATCCCTTTATTTATACAGTAGAGAGCAAAAGACAACCGAACAACAATGGATGAACCAAATTTTGCCAATAAACACCCTGTCTGTCAATGCCAGGTGCTTGGTGTCTTGGCCTTTTAGGTTCATATGGTGGTCCATACAGGGATAACTGTGATGTTAATGGATGAAAGCCTTGCATTTTAACCTACCCACTTCTGTCGCTGAGTTTCCTTCAAATAATAAAAAAACAATTGAGTCTTCAATCATCAAGATGTTTTACCTGAAAGCAAAGCTGACACAGTTGATGAGGAAGACCAGTATTGCCAGACAGAATACACCCAAAAGGGCATACATTCCGATCTCCAGGTCCGACAGTCCTCTCGTGGTCTGCGTCAGCTCGCTGTCCCCGGTGCCCGGCACCTCCACCTGTGCTGGGTAGCTGCTGTAGTCCCCTGCTTGGCTGGGGCCTCCGCCACGGCTGCTGCTGCTGCCTCCACTGGCAGCTTTACCACCTGAAGCACGATGGGTTACTGTGCTCTTGGTCGTTGTGCTCACCTGATTAATGGAAAATAACACAGATAGTTAAACATATATTATTACTATATCAACTCCAAAAGAACTTATTCCTAGTTTGTTTATTCATGCTCATGTTACTGTAATGCTGGGTTAGTTCACTACCTTTTACATCGGTGGTGTTTTGTTATTGTTGATTTTCATTCATTGTTTTACATCATAGGAAGAGTGATCAGTTTTGATTTAAAGTGGGTACATACAGTATAATGTGCATTGAGCTGAGATGCTATACTTTATAATCAAATATAGTGGAGTAAAAAGCTAAATAGAGTGCTGCAGGGATGACGTATTTTTGTAGGTTAACCAGGAAGTTAGCATCACCCTGGTTCCCTCAACAAAAAGCCAATGAGGATTTTCCCATTGGGTTTTGAATTATTGCAGAAAATAAGCTCTTTGGCAAACAAACGCTTATAATACTTACACGTTTTGTTCAGCAAGAAAAATCTTGACAAATGAACACCACTTTTATGATTTTTGAAGAGTGACTATATCACCAGAAGTAAAAAGCTAACGTTAGTCTATAAACGAACTACACCACGGTCGCATGAGCGCAAGTGTACACAACGAGCCTGTAACGGCGGAACATTTTAGATTCCTGGCAATGTTCATGTCATTCTCTTCCCATTGAGCTACAAAAGAATACAGTCAACCTTTCCAGTAATGGTGTAGCAAGATACTTAATTTACTGATTGCACTAAACAATCCAACATCCATTGTTCCCCCCCACCTTCCTCATGGCTCCTTCCTCTCGATCCACTGCTGCACTGTTGGACTTCCACTCTCCTCCATCCTTTGTTTGGTGCCCGCCGGTGCTGTTGTCCGTCCCTCCTCCGTCGTCTTGTCCACCTCTTCCTTCACTCTTTGCTCCAAACTTCACTATCACATTGCCAACTCCAGATGCCAGCACACTCTTCCTTTTGGATTTCTGGCAGGTCTCAGAGATGACCATCTCCACGCGAACCAGTGCTCCCTGTCCGTCGCCCTCGGCCACTACGATAGGCCAGTGTTGCTCCTGATAGACAACAGAGACAATGTGAAGGTCAACAGACACAGTACTGTTTGTCACATTTGCAAAATCTGCAGTGTTTCCTGAAAATATCCATTAGTAGAACTTGCCATGGTTTTTGTTTCTGACATATTTTACACAGCTTTAAGCCATTGGTCAGATAAAGAAAACTTGTAATGGCTAGTACCTGATTGGTTATGGAGATGACGCTCTCATCTAATGACACAGCCGAGAGGAGGAAGTCCTTCGGATCATAGACATCAAGTGGTGTCACTGAACCGTCACTGTATTGGATCCAGGCACTGATCGCCGCCTCCTGAAAGAGAAACAGAAAAAATTCTCATTACATACATAAAATAAGAGAAAAGTGTATTAACAGTGTTTTGAACATAAACACAGAACCTTAAATCTTCCTTTATTGGGCCTTTTTAAAGGTCATATTCAAATCTCAGAATGGCTATAACTTTGGTACAATATTTGCTGCAGAGATGATTTAGCTAATGGGTCTATGAGCGGTACCTGCATCAAAAGACAAATGGACAAAGTTAGCAACTCTGGGAGACAGGTCTTCAGTTATCGGAGATGTAGCAATCTGAATTCAGCCAGATCTTACACATCACACCTTTTAGCAGCTCTTACAAAAGATGTTTGCCTTGGTAACTTGACAGTGTGATATGTTTTTTTTGAATGATTCAGCTGTTTGCGTCAACAACACAATGGAAACAAATAGCATGTTGTTACTCTTGGAGCAAGACACAAAGAAATACATCTACACCCCCGTCCATCCACCCACCCACATAAACACTTGTGTAGACATTGATAATTGAAACCTAACCACTTCTTTCTGTGCACAGACACACTTTCTTCTGACTTTCTTGTACCTTTCTCCAGTCTCCATCTCTTCCATTACAATCAGGACGAATACTTTGAAGATGTAAAAATGTTTTTTTGTTGCAGTCTTCTTCCAGCTAGAAGCAGCTATTCCATAAACAAAAACAGAGTTCAGCAGAGAATGTATTTTCTGCTGCTTGTCTAGTGATCCTGCCTCACTAATTTCCCTTGATAGAACCCTTTGCTTTCTTTAATCAGAACACAGAAAAGATTGTGTAGGTATAACGCAGCAAAGACCTCCCTACAAAAGTAATTAAGCTCCAACGTGAGGAACAACACTTTATCTCTTTCCCTCCCTCTATTTTCACATTAAATTGTAATTTCCCCTCCCTCTCTTTCCCTCTGGTCTTCTGTTTTTTACTTCTTTTCATGCTATTTTCTCCTTTTCTCCGTACTTTCCCTCTCTATAGTGGCGTCATCTTTCCACAGGTAATGGTGAATGATGTAGATAAAAACAGGCAGATAGAAAAATAAATGAATGTTTGAATAAAATGCAATATCAGATCCGTATTTTATATCGTAATGAGCTTCTTCTCGTCCAATTAGCCTTCAGATAGAAATTATAATGTGGGGTATTGTTTGATAAAAAAAGAGAGGGAGGTAGAAGGGAAGGTGGGGAGAGGGATAATAGCTTGAGATGCTGGGATAAAATAACTCTCGGCAATGTGATTAGAGAGTCAAGAATAACTTCTAACATGGTCGCCTTGCAATATGGTATGTAGGTTTGTTTTTTATGTGTGTGTGAGTGTATTTTTCTATAGATATTGGGCCGGATGCAGCAACATTTGCTTATATTTCTCTCATATTCTCTTATTTTCTACTAAAAAAACCCCTGAGAAGTCAACTCCAGATGCACCAAACGTTCTTAACCATCCAAATCTGCTCTTATCCAGGTGTGCTGAATGATGAATCCCACCTTGATCATAAATTGGAGGCATGTGGCCGATTGTTTATTATTAGCATAGGTATCATGTGAATCCCAGAAATCAATGGGTACTTACAAATATGAAAATTAATACTTATTTTTTATAAAAATAAGAGGAAATTTGTTATTATGCTGCTTTCTGCATGAGGCCCGTCATGCACCGAGCAAAAGTAAAGAAAGGAGAATAAGAAAAAGAAAAAAATGGTATCAAAATTTTAATTTAAATTTTGTTGGACGCATACATGACAAATGTAGTTTCAATTGAGCATTGCCAAAAAACAAACTGCCTTTATGTGGCTCTAGCTGACAATATAGAGTACCTGTTTTTACTGTAGACCTTTAGGTGGTTGTAACTGTAGCTGAGCAGCGCTATAGCCTGGAAGTTATGCACTCCTAATTAGAAACTGATTATGGGAGAGATAGCAGCGGTGTGATGTTCACAGCACAGAATTACTGTTTAACTTCTGTGATTACAACCTCGGGGGTATTACCGTTGAGATGGGAGCAGCTTAAGATGTAGTCCATCAGTGTGTGTGTGTGTGTGTGTGTGTGAAACAAACTTAAAGGCAGTGAGGTGTCTATGTATGTTTATCATGTGTCTGCATGTGCAAGTTATATTCAGAAAATCTGATATCGCAACCCGGAGGATATGATATCTAGCAGAGATGGAGATATTATGATCTCTGTGTGTGTGTGTGTGTGTGTGTGTGTGTGTGTGTGTGTGCGTGTGTGTGTGTGTGTATCTCCTACCTGTTTAGGTGTGTGTAGCAGGTCTGTAGCTGTGGTCGTTAGCTGTATAGCCTGGTAATTTCCAGGACTCGCTGTCATACTGAGGGACAGAGATGCAACCAGCTGGACTCCCAGGTCAGTGATGGTGACCTAGACAAACAAGAGGATATCATGATGCATGCCAATCAAAAGAGACTTACATCCCCAATACATAAAATAATATTACTTTACCTTGTCGTCCAACACAGTCACAGTCTTCTCTGCCAGGATAGAGTCAGACAGCGGGGACAGAACCTGCAACCAAAGATCACAAAACACATGAGTAAAATGACATTTACATTTCAAATTTAAAATAATTAAAGTTTTTGCTACGTGAAATCAATCTCCATTATTAGAGTTGCAGAGGAGTCTACATATGCACTAAAGCAGTTTCATCATCAAAGTTTGCCACTCCTCGGTTCAACGAACGAGCAAGTGAGAGAGAGAGCAGCGATGGTGGAGCGAGCTATAGAGTGAATGAAGAGCGGGAGCGGTGTTAGCGAGAACAAAGCAGTGAAATAGAGAAATAAAACGTTATTTTCTGGTTGTGTCATGGCGGTTATGTTCTAAAGCACAAATAAGCACGACCACAACTGTGGACAACTCTGCACAATCCTGCGGGGAGGTGCGGAGTTACAGGATTCTCAATGAATGCAGTCAAAGGGCAGGCTTCATCCTGTCCCATGTGGCTCAGCGCTTCTCTCGGTCAAGGGAGGACACTGTCTGGAGCACGTCACTGACAACCTGGTTGTTCGACAGGTCATGGAATGACAGCTTGTGTCGATAAATAATAACAATGGGAACAACAAGATCCTGTTGATCATGCTGAATCAAGTGTAGGAAATTAGGAAGTAGAATTTAGGGAAACTCTGAAAGACGGTACGGGAGAGAGGTGCATTAAAAGAGCTTTTGTTGCTGTCTCTGTGATTATTGCTTAAGGTGACAGTGAAGTGTTTAACATTGACAGAGGAGCAGCGAGGGCTGGTTAACACCACAGTGCTCTGGGCCACATAGACTGGCAGTATTTGTTAAAGTTGGGAAACTAACACACACACACACACACACACACACACACACAGTGTTCCCGTCTGCCTCCCAGCTGTGCTCCAATGTGTCAGCATCCAACTAAGACAACTTAGCATAAACAAAGTACAAGGCCAAAACAGACAGAAAAAAAGAGTGAATGAAAAGAGACGAGAGAGAGAGAGAGAGAGAGAGAGAGAGAGAGAGAGAGAGAGAGAGAGAGAGAGAGAAAGTGAAAGCGGCCCAGAGAGAAATAAATGGAGTAGGTGTCAGAGAGAGAGAGACAATGACAAATAGAGGAGGACAGAAAGTGAGAGGGGGCAGAAAGAAGGATCGCAAAAAGAGATTGAGGTACGGATGGAGAGAGGGAGCAGCAGACAGACCGTGATAGAGATTAGGAGCCCTGTGCTGTAGTGTGCTACTCCGCCCGGCGACAGGAGGACAGGCAGATCTGATTGGTGTACAAAGAAAATCTCTCAGCGAACGTGTCAGGGCGTCAAACTCAATCCCACCCTCAGCGAGCTAACAAAATGCGATGATTGACAGCTTTGGGATTGCTCTCCAAGACAGGCAGAGAATAAGAGGGTGAGAAAGAGAGACTGGGGCGGGAGAAACGGGGAAGAGAGGAAGAGGCGAGACTCGGGGAGACGGAGCTGGGGGGTAAAATTGAAATGTCAAACTATCAAATGATGGCTGTCGACTCTGGCATCTCAATGGGAATGCTGGGTAAATTCTCTCTCCTGGCTCCCAAACAGAGCACAGCTGTCTGTATGTGTGCATGCATGCAGCAGTCCCCAGTCGAACTGATGCAAACACACACTCAGCTGTTCCCCCTAAATCCCTAAGATATACACACAACACACACTTCAGAGCAATCACGCACATGTAAGCACTTAGAATGAAACTCGATCCTGAATCATAAAAATGCATAATTTCATTTTAATGCCACTAATTTCTTTAATGATTTTTCGTTGTTTGTAGCGGGATCAGTTTTAAAGCTAGAGTGAAGATACTGTCATCATACGAAACTAGAAAAACCTAATGAATCCGTTTGTACAAATCATCATACTAGCTTTTCACGAAGGAGGCTAAATAAAGCTCCAAACATACGCTAAATTTTGGCGAGGAAAAACTGGCGTGGCCATTTTCAAAGGGGTCCCTTGACCTCTGACCTCAAGATATGTGAATGAAAATGGGTTCTATGGGTACCCACGAGTCTCCCCTTTACAGACATGCCCACTTTATGATCATCACATGCAGTTTGGATCAAGTCATAGTCGAGTCAGCACACTGACACACTGACAGCTGTTTTTACTTGTTGGACTTCAGTTTGCCATGTTATGATTTGAGGATATTTGTTATGCTAAATGCAGTACCTGTGAGGGTTTTTGGAAAATATTTATCATTGTTTTGTGTTGTTAATTGATTTCCAATAATAAATATATACATACAGTTGCATAAAGCAAGTGTATTTGTCCAATCCCATGCTGATAAGAGTATTAAATACTTGACAAATCTCGCTTTAAGGTACATTTTGAACAGTTAAAAAATGTGTGATTAATTTGCGATCAAATACGTTTGACTATGGACAATCATGCAATTAAATATTTTAATCAATTGACAGCACTATTATGTACAGTAGTTTATATATTGAAAGATGAGAGATGTAACATAATAATAAAAAGAACTGTATTGACTACGACTGTAACATATTCCGTGGTTTTGCCTCGGCTCTGCTATATAACAGTAAAGAGTAAGACAGTAAGCCACAGGACCGTCCTCCGCTGTCACATTCAGTCACAATGAACCGGCTTATTGGAATTCAGCGAGTGCACGAGTGTGTTCCCCGTGTGCCAGCGTAAGTGTGTGTCTGTGTGTAATTGCTGAACATCACGCTGAGGTGTCAGGGCCAAATCCGACAGTTAATTGTGGCTAATTGTGTAACGAGCTAGCAGGCGAGGCTTAGAACTGCAAGTGAGAGGAAGCGGAGAGGAAGAAAGAAAGGATAATGTTTACATCACAGGAGTGCTTATGGCTGCGATGTGAGTCGCCAAATTACACTGCGCTTTATATATTTCAACCGTCTTTCTCTGGTCTTGTTGTCCAGCAAGTGAATACATTGTCAGTGTTGAGTGTGTTTTCTGAATCCTTAAAATGCAATTCAAACACAGAGTCTTCTGGGATGCTTTATAGTTAGTAACTAGTGCACCAGAGTGTGTCCATTTCTAAACTTTAAAAGTTGAATCAAAGTGACAAACGTTCAAACCACATGAGAATTATCTCTTCTCTCTTTACATTTATTTACCTTTATATACTTTACATATTGTTTTACAAACTGCTACACCTCTGAATATATGTACACATATTTGTTACTTCTCTATACATTCTACATTCCTGTTTATACCTCTGTATACATATATTACGTCTCATCATGCATATACATACTACATCCTGTTTACATGCAGTTTTCCCATCTGAAATACTGTCGTCAACAAATTTACAAATTTACATTACTATTTTATATTTTCTTAAGTTTATATTTAAGCCACTATTTTATGCCTTAGACTATCATTTTGCTTTTACATTTACTTTAATTTGTGATTTCCCCTTTTATATATATATATATATATATATATATATATATATACATATTTTATGAGCATGGTTGATTTTTATTGGCAATGACTGCTTTGCTGGAATTGACAAAAGACAAATAAACAACCTTGAACCTTGAATTTTTTTGGTTATTTCATTTTATATTTTATATTTCATTCTCAGGTTGGTATGAGAAGGTGAATATAATGTGTACTGCTTCAGATAGGAGAGTGGGTTGCAACAATAGTTAAAAGAATAGTTAAAAGAACAGAGTTGATATCTGTATATTGATGAGAGTAGAACAGAGGGTGCATACCTGTATAGTGGTAATCCCCAGGTCCCGCCCGATCAAGATCCGTCCGTCTATCAGTCTGGCGATGCGAGGATCTTCTACCTGTGGAGCACAGAAACAAGCTGTCAGCTACTACTACAACTTTAATCAATTAGTTCATCGCTAACTTTGAGGCTTTTGTGCATTTATCCTGGTTTAGTTTTTCCATACCTTTAGCTGGTCCAAGACCAAATGAGTGATATCAGCTTGCCAGTCTGCACCCAACATGTAGACCATCTCCCCTCCAGGGTCAGAGGGTTCGGCGACAAAATGAGTGAGGACTCGCACCAAGGCATACTGGTACTGAAAGGTTAAGAGAAAGTTCAAATTAGACTCTAATGCTACACAATGGGCTCTTATTTCACTGTGTTAGCTTGTGCGTTAACTAATAGAAAACTAGTACACAATAATTATATTAAATGAATTAACTTAAAGCAACAATAATTCTTAAACCAACTGAAGCAAAGTATTACATATAGTAAGTCACATTTCCTTCTCAGTATGTGGTAGGACAGCTTTCACTGTCTCTCAGGGATATTGACATTGAAGAAAAGGATTAAAAAAGTCTCTAAGAAGTCTCTTTAAAAGTGTGTTATGAAAACCAATCAAATAATACCTGCAGGGTGCAGCCTTTGCCCTTCCTCTCATCATCCTCATCATCTTCACTGTCTCTGGTAGGTCTGGGAGGAAAAGAGATAAATGAGACCAAGAGAGAAGAGAGGGTGAGATTATCTGGTAATTAAATGCCACTTTATTCTCTACACTCAGCTCCAGGTAATCTACTGTATAATCTCTGCTCCAGGTTACACTCTCAGTTTTTAATCCAGCTATAACACTTTTAAAACACTTTAGTTGTACAATGTGCATTTAGTGGAATGCCTGGGTGAACAAATTATTTCAAATGTAACTGGCCTTGTGCTTTATTCTTTGGTAATACTGTCTGCAGGTGAGTTTTTAATAAACAGCATACCCAAACTATTGTAAATTCCTTTAGCTGTAAAAAACAATTAATTTCACTTGTGAATGGAGCCCCAGTTCACCTCAACAAGTGTATCATCTAAAGTGGAACTTCTCAAATACCTACATCTGTCCTGGGCCGCTTCTGTTTAATCTTTATATGCTTTATATGCAACAAAGCAAACAAAAGAACCATTGCTATGCAGATGACACACTACTCTATATTTCATTGTGTCCTGATGATATAAGCGCTGTAGACTTCATGTTACATTGAATCCTATCAATCTGTAGATGACATTAAAATAATGAAATTCTAGTTTTGTATCTGTTTAGCCTTTGCTTAGATTTAAGATTGTGTGTTTGTATCTGTCTGAATGTATTTTATCATTGTTTCTATATTGTTTTATCCCTCTGTAAAGCTGCACTCTACAAACAAAGTTGGATTTGATCTGGTCCTCCTGTGGGCAGCTTGTTCTTACTCCCAAGGCTTAACAGCAGCCCATTGCTCCTAAATGCTTAGGATGGGTTAAATGCAGAGGTCAAATTTAATGTATGTACATGTATGTATAAAATGGTTCTAATAAAGTTTAAGTTTAAGATTTAGAGTGTCATAGTTTGAAGCATAGGGCCACTGACCAAGCTGCCGCATTTGACGAGTTGGGAGTGAGAACGTATTGTTGTGGGAGTGACTTTCATGAGTTTTTACTACCTCTTTCCTGTCTGATACAAACACATTTTTTTCAATGTTCAGTACATTTCAAAAGACACTTACAGTACTTCTCAACCAGCTGCATATAATACTTCTTTATAACATTTTTGAACTACTTTACCTTGTTGAAGTACAAACACACAGCATAAATTCTCCAATTTAAATTTTTTAAATATACTGTATATATATATATATATATATATATATATATATATATATATGTCAATCGATTAAAATATTATCATGATTAATTGCATGATTGTCCCTAGTTAATCGCGATTAATTGCAAATTAAACGCACATTTTCTGTTTCTCCTCGCTAAGATTTAGCGGAAGTTTGGAGCGTTATTTATTTACTTTGCAGCAAGCTAGTATGACATGGTTTGATACCAATGGTATGGCATGGCATCAGGTTTTATAGTTTCATTAGATACCAGTATCTCCACTCTAGCTTTAAAACGGCTACAACCTCCGAAAGATCGATTAAAGAAATTAGTGGCGTTAAAATTAAATTGCATATAAGTTGCATTGAAGTTTTATATATATATATATATAAAATATAATATGAAAAGAACATACTTGGTGTAATTCCACAGCTGTGGAGGCTGAATAATTGTCGCCAAAGAAAGAAATGAAATGAATCTGAGAAAACGTCTCTCCCTTGCTCCCGAGTGGAGGATCTCTCTTTCTCTCATACACAGACACACAAAGAAACACACATTATCTCGTCTTTGCCTCCCTTTGTGTAATATCTACACAATACCACATGCAGGCCGGCCCACACCATATCATAAATTCACACACACAGACGAGTACCTCTGTGGTCTATAACTGTCCTGGAAAGTGACACCCCGGTAACATGACAGGAATTCTCTGTCCATGTCCCAGAGTCCCAGCTGCACATGTGTCTGTGTGAGAGTGTGTGCCTAATAGTGCTTGTGTTTCACTCTGTGAGATAGTAGTTAGGGGAGATAGAGGTGTGTGTGTGTGACTGTTTGTGTCTGTGTGCGCACAGGGGTTGGTGGCTATCTGAGCAGAAATTGGTGAAATTGAAAAATAGGTCCAGCAGAACAGAATGGAAGGGGAATAGAAGCAACACACACACACAAATGACCACACACACTCAGACATGCCAACATACCCACGCACACACAAACACACAATCACACACAGGGGCACAGAAGCAGGCAGGCATGCAAAGAGAAAATACACACAGACTATTAGGAATGAGGTTTTTATAACCTGAGAAGGAAAGTGCACATGCATATTTTAGCTGAGCGTGTGCTACAAGTTAGCAAGCGTACGCTGATATTCAAATCTGAGCCTTAAAAACTAAGTTTCCCCCATTGTGACTCTGAATTTGAGTTCAAGAAACTAAGTTGGAGGCTGTGCATTTAAATGTGGCAACTTCCTGCTTCCACATCCCTTCTCTATGTTGAAGTTAGAGATATTATATAAAGCATTTTGGTACATGTGCACAGCTGAACCCAAACGCTGCCAATGTAGAAGTATTCTCACATGTGCGTACTGCAACGTCATAGCTCCCTCCTCAGAGGAAACACACATTTTTTTTGGATGTCATTCAGTTGAAAGGTTTGATTAAACATTATAGACTCTGTGAGGAAGAGGGAAAGTCGAAGTAAAAGAAGACAGAAAGGAAAAGAAAAAGAAAATATAAACACAAAAAGAAGAAGCAGAGTATATACTCCTGCCAAGGCTACAAATCTAAATGTAGAGTGATAGACAATCACGGTTTACATGTGCCATCTTTCCCATTCAACTAAGTGCTGTGTCTCATGAGAAAATAATCCCATTTTATAAATAATAGACATCCTATGCAACTTTTTCCTGTATCTGCAGCACCTGAATCCATCAAATTCATTATTTTTCCCTTGACTCATGACCTGAATTTCCACCAAATCTCATTAAGAATATTCACTGTTAGAGATTCCCTGTTAACAAATAAACAGACAGAAAATACAACCTCATCAGGAGGTAAAAATACAGTAAATGACAAAATAGACGGAAGAATAAACATTGATAATTGTGGGAAAGAAATAATAAATGGTTTAGTAAGGAGTTGGTTTAGAAAAAGCCGATTCCTGATACAACAATTAGTTTCTACTGTATAATATTAATGTGTGATTTTCCTTTCTTACTGCAGGGTAGATGAAAGATAAATACCCTGAAGACTCTTCCACAGTTTATAGTCTGTCCTACATTCCTTCTTTCTCTACATAATGCAGCCCTGTCTCCTAAAAAATAGGTTCCCATACAACAAAACTGTATTGTGAATTACGTTTCGAGGGATATGTATTTTGTCGCGGACTAGGTTTGTTTTTGACGTATAACAAATACGTTTCTAATTACAGTCTGTGTAGAGAGGTGGATGGGGTTGTGGATGGTTAAACAAACACACCCAGGAGACCGCAGTTTGTGTCCTGTGTGAAACCAACAGTCAACTTTTAATTATTTTAATTTACGCCTGTAGCTTAAATAGCGTAACAAACGTAACCATTTTGAGCCAAACCATGATGTTTTTACTAAACATAACCATGTAGTTTTGTTGCATTTTTATTTAGTTCTGTTTCAATTTCATAGTCATTTTAACTCTTTAAAAACAATCGTTGTTTGCATGATCCTGTTGAAATCGATCTAAAATAAAAACCATAATAGCTAGAGCATTCATTCTTTTTGCAGCAGAAAGCCAAAGCTTATGTCTTCCGAGTCATCAGGTCATACACTCGTGATGACGTCATTACGGTACGTTAAAAACGCCTTTGCAGTTGATCTGCTCATAAAAATTTAAACTAAAAAATATGCATAGGTCAAATAACTTCTGGAGCGATAAGAAATATTTTTTTCATGTTTCTACATTTAGAAATCTTTTAAATTTATGACTATTATTATGGTTTATTGACTTAAATAACCTTTTAGCTTAGATTGTACAGATTTTAAGGATGTGAAACATGTGAAGATACTCCAAGAAATGGCATCACATTAAGCAAGAATACCAGTGTAGGCTCTGACGGACCATTTCTATTGCAGTGGTCAAAGGGTTAAGCCCAACCATGCTGTTTTACTAAACCTAACCAAGTAGTTTTGTTACGTTTTTATTTGGTTTTGTTTCAATTTACAATGTTAACCACGTGTTGTATGGGAACGTAATTTTGTAGGAGTCAGGGCTGCATTTAGTCATTCCTTCACCCTCCTTCCTTCTTTCACATCACACAAAAAGGTGCACAAAACAGTAGACAAGTATGTGTATATACACCCACACACACACATCAACATCCTGTAACTGACCGACCCACTTGCATTGTCTCCCTTTTGTGTGTGTGCGTGTGTGTGTGTGTGTGTGTGTGTGTGTGTGTGTGAGTGACTGAATGCCTCATTCAGTGGCAATGATGCTAAAGCCATAATAGTTGTCATCAGTATAGCCAGGCAGGCCTTGACCTCATAGGAAATTATATACTGGCTGGAACGATATGTGCTCTCAACCTCTCCATTCAATAAGCACTATATCACACATGCACATATAACGCGTGTACACACACACACACACACAGAAAAACAAAGAAACACACACACAAAAGCCAAAAGACACACAATCACACACCGCCTTGGTTTTTTTTTTCTTTCTTTTCTCTCTCAGTCGCAAAGAAACACACAAATCTTAAGATTTATCATGAAGCAAAAATTACATGCAACAATGACTCACATGGTTTCTTTTCTAACATGCTGAAACTCCGATCTTTATTGAAGACACAATATGCATTGACTGCTTTCAAGCAGAACAAGTGCAGGAACCAAGAGCTGTCGTCAAAGTTCACAGTATATCTGCCTTTTCTGTTGTGTTCTGCTCTCACACAATACTTCATACTACAAGTACAACCACTACAGTTTGCAGAACACAACATGTTTGGCGGGAGATGAGCTCCCGATTGTTTCGTTTGTTTGTATCAATCAATAATACTGTGTTGTATTGTTGTTGCTGTGTGTGCTCTTGTGTGGGTTTGGATGAGTCAGTAGTGTTTCTGTGTTCATACATGAGCTTTATGTAACACTTATATGTTTTTACCATTATGGTATGTTCTTAACTATTGTACATATTGTATTATGTTTATTATTCTAGGACGCCTAACAACATCTGGCAAAGGGACTGCTGAGGAAAACTAGCCTCTTGGCTAACTCAGGTACATTTGTTTGAATGTTGATAATGTACACTGTCGCTTTTTCAATTAAAAATGTAATTAAATTAAACTATGTAAACTTACACCCTCTATTTTCCCCTCAATTGTTGAACCTTAAGGTCATGTACCTCTTGTTAGTGATGATGGGTACCCTCCAGCCTTTAACCTGGCTCAGCTCAGTATCGGACACGTCTATCTGCAGTGGTAGCTTGGGCACCCAGACGGTGAGCTGCAGCTGGGTAGACAGGTGCAGGTAGGTGAAGTTGACCGCCAACGACTGCCGACCGCGCATTTCCTTCCCGTTCACTAGAACCTGGTCACAGTTTGGGGAAACCTGAAAAGAGGACGAGAGCAAAAGAGGAAACTCGGGTTGAGTTTGGGACAACGTGCATGCGGAGTCTGACATTTCTAACTGACCTCACACAGACTTAACTTGGTGATTTCCGCAGAAACAGATGCAGCCCCTGTTGTGCATTCCTTAAGCACAGCCTGGAGCGAGTTCTCATCACAACATTCGTGCTCTTGCAGCCAATAAGATATTTTTTTGTCTGATTGCTTACACTTTTATTCATCTTGTAAAACACTTTAAAACACTGTTTTGCAAAGTGACCTAGAAAGAAAAGGTTAATAATATGCTTCTGTAGCTTTGGTGGCATTTTGGGCTTGTGAATACCCAGGGAGCTCACGTCACCTCCACCGATCTGAAGCCATGTATTAAATGTGCAACAATCTAAAAGCAGTAAATCACATTCATTTCGAGACATTAGTGTAATTGCTTTGAACACATAAGACCGCCCACGAGAATACTGCCAACATTTGCACTGCATTTTAAACTGTGTGCCAACGGATCCAGGAGATCTGCTCTAAAATATGAAGAGGGCTAGAGGGCAAAAAGATACAGTCTCTCTGTGAGAGGAATTATAACAAATTATAGTCCCACACACACACTGGTATAAGTTAGAGGCTATCAGCAATCTAAACCATGGTCTCATGGCGTCACACATTAATTTTACAGTTGTATCAGATGTTTAACAACACATTATATTACATGTTCAATATGAGTCAGTCCCAGTTCAGCTAACTGTGTTTGCAGTGGTGGAAAATACCTAAGGACATTTATTCAAGAACTAGTACAAATTTAATTTTAAATTCAGTGTAATTTGTATATATCCCACAAAATCAATCAGTGTATCATCCAAGTAATATTGAACTAGGAAGTATGAAGAGTAACAAATGCCACGTAGGGTGGAAGTCGTGGTGGATGTTTGGGCCAAAAAACAACGCACTTTTGCTCAGGAGACCGCTGTCCGTACCCCGTGTGAAACCAGAAACTGTTGATTTATTTTAACTTTAACTTCCGTACTCAAGTTACGCCACTTCCAGAGTTATTTTAGCCCAAACCATGATCTTTAAGATAATTAAGTAGTTTTGTTGCCTCAACTTAACTAAATACTTCTGTTGCCTAAAACTAACTAGGTAGTTTGTTACCTAAACTTAATTAAGTCGTTTTTTGCCTAAACCTAACTAAGTAATTTTGTTGCCTAAACTTAACCAATTTGATCCTTTCCTTAGCCTAACTAGGTAATTTTGTTGCCTAAACCTAACTAAGTAGTTTTGTTGCCTAAACTTAACTAAATAGTATTGTCGCCTAAATTGAACCAAGTCAATCTTTTCCTAAGCCTAACTAAGTAGTTTTGTTGCCTAAATTTAACAAAGTCAACTTTTTCCTAAACCTAACTAAGTAGTTTTGTTGCTTAAATCTAACCAAGTTGTTTCATGTGAAGACGGAAATGTATTTTTAAGAGCGGAAATTGACACGTGTCACGTGTTGCTGGACATTGGTTGGAAAATCCAGGAGAAATGAGTAATAACTTTTCATAAGATATCATACGAACAGTAGTATGAAGATACGTTGCTGGACTACACTACCTAATGTAACTGTATGAAAGTAGTTAAAACTATCTCTACCTTGACAACTACAACAGTAAAATACTACAGTACTAACAATCAGTAATCAGTACTAACAATCTAATACAGTAATGTATATGATATTTGTTTGACTTGTTAAGTTAAAACAAACATAAAATCCATATTTGTTATGACCAAACCAACGTACACTGAATCTGTTTCAGTATAAGATCATCATAGACAGTCAAATCTGTAGAAAATATCTTGTTTATCAACATGACTGAAGTTATGTGTTGTCCTTAAAAGCACTATTACATGTTTTTTCCATAATTATGGAAATGCAGATCTCTAGTTTTAGAACAGTATTATTCAAATTCAATTGATACTGAAGTGCAAAACATTTATGCAGACACTGGATTACTATGGTTGTGTTTCAGAAAGTGGACAGCAGCCTTAAAGACACTGTGACAGGCAGAACAATGGAAAAGCCGGGATTTTAGTCACTTTCATTTTCACCCTCTGTGCTCGTCCGACTGCGTGACTGATGGAGACGACACTTTTTTGGACAAATCATCCCACATGTTTTACCAACAGTGGATTCATGCAAGAAGGAAACTGATCTTAACCCTATGGCGGCATATTGTGATTCTTGCCAAGTTGTTGCGGTAGCTATACTGTATATATAATAAGTCAAGATGCATACATTATTCTGTGCCAGTTAGTTATTTTGCTAATATTTGTCTAGAAAATTATACCTTTACTGACTGGATCCTTTGCAAAATGTCAATTTATATAAAGAATACTGACTAAAATCATCCAAATGTACAAAGGTGAAATCTATAATGAGGGTAAATATTAAATTGCTGCAAAACTGTGTTGAATATATTTACCGTCATTTCCGTCCCCCTCATTATTTCAGATTTTTTCTTATTTCCACAGAAATTCACCCATTCCTGGCATGTATAGATCTTCTCCTCCCCCTCTTTCTTTACCCTACACTTAGGCTATATTCCCTTTTAATCTCTCTTTCATCTCTCCACGCTACATTTATCCTGCACACCTCATTCTTTCTCTCTTCCTATTCCACTCTCAGCCTCACATTTAACATGAACTGTCTCCGTCTTTCCGTCTCATAGAGTCTATCTGACTCCCCCTGTCTGTCTGTTTTTCCAACTTAATTCGCAAGACTGCTAATTTCCATACGCTTACAGGTTTAGCCTTTCCTTCCCCTCAGTCCCGCGTCACTCCATGCTCTGTTTTTAAATGTATTATGCATTTTTTTTTTAACATGAATTGACCCGGGTTAGAGTTCTCTCGTGTGTATGCTCTTGTTCAGCAACACCCTCTTTAATATTCATCCAGTCATACACACACACAGCTGTTGACCAGACAAGGTGCCTCACTTGTCTTTTTTTTTTGCGGAAAACCATAGAATTTGTGCAATTTTTGGTAACTTTTTTTAAATTTTAATTTAATTTAAGAATTCAAGCTGGCAACTCTTTTGTCTCAACCTCATTTATTGACAATTATTGACCGCATTTTTCTGCTTAAACATTAAACTTGTCATGACCTGTGTTTTTCTGAGAATTTGGGAGTTTTGGCAACCTGGGGGAAGTAACATGGTACAGTGTGGAAAGCACAGATATTTTAGATATTTTATAGGCAGATTCCAGTATTTCGGTGTTTTTTTGAAATATACAATACTCAACCCTACAGTTCTACTCAGCCTTCAGCTTCTTTTATGTGATTGTTTTAGGTCTCTAGCTTGCACAGTTTCATTACAGTATGTTCTGTCCCACTCTCCCATCCCCTACAGACAACCATTTCCAGGAACAAGATTTTTTTCTCTCAGGACAAAGCTTACAGCAGAGTGAATATTGGGCTCACATCCATCAGGTCAAAAATATGACTCCTATGGGATGCTCACATCGCTCTCTGTGTGTGTGGACGCTTCTTCACACCTAATATTTGCTTCGTGTTCTGTCTAAACACACACGGAAGTGTCTGCGAACACATAATTGAATCCACTTTACAACTTGATAACCTGGCCTGTGCTTCTATATGATAAATTTGGAGAATTTTGGCTCCCTATTGGTCAAAATTCAGTCACCTAAAATGACAAAACACATGTTAAAGGACCAATATGTAATGTATTTACTGTAATAAATCATTAAATGACCATGATTTGTCATCAGAAATTAAGGAAACATGCTAAATTGAAATACTTCTCTGACAACAATGCTACAGCCAGTACTGTATGTTCTCCTTTGAAATTTCCATAATTCACTCATTTATGCAAACAGATAACTTTGTCTTGGTGTCCACCACACACACACTGCAGCAGAATGGTTACGCCAGGTTTCAACGTGAGTGATGCTAACTTGCCAGCTAGCATTAGCTAACATTTTTGGCTGTGTGTTTAAAAGCTTTTCAATAAGAAGATTCAGAACTCACCAAATTCTCACATTTATTACACGGCTTTGTTGATTCTGATTGGTCAATCACGGCGTTCTACGGTCTGTTATTTCTTTATAGCAGACCGTTGCTATGTATAGCAGACCGTTGCTATGGGCGCAGTTCTGATGTCGGACTCTGGTGGACCGTTTTTGTGTCAAATTATTGATTTCTTAAGTAAGTAGCTGTGTAATAAGCGGGATAATGTACAGCTAGCAGGTCATTGTTGTGAAATAAACCTCGACAGGGTTTATTTCACAATAATGACCGGCTCGCTGTACATTATCCCTTACTTAGCCATTTAGTGAGAGTTTGGAGAACATTTGTAAGTTCCGACTTTAAAATATCGACATGAGGTTTTAAGTTCTGGCTGATTATTGTCGGACTCGGCCCGGATCAGCCTCAGAACATCCCTGATAGACAAAAACAAGCACACAGAGCGCTGACACACGCTTTGTGTAATGTGACATTTTTTCTGGCTTCCTCGTGAAACTCTTTGATCTGAAAAGAGGTTAACATTTCGTACATAAGAACTAAACCGTTTCCTCTCTATCTCCTCCTACCTTTTAATTTCTTTCAATTTCACTTTCTTCTCTCCGCTTCCGCTCCCCAACATAAAAGGAAAGGTGCCCAACCCTTCTGCTCTCTGCTTCCTCTTTTCAATTTCTCTCTTTCTTCTCTGCCTTTAACTTTCTCTATATCTCCCCCAACATCCACCATTTCCCTCCCTTGACCCGCTCTTTTCCTTTTGTCTCCGCCTCGCCCGCCCTCCGCCATCGCACCGTCTCCCTCTTCATCTTCCTCTCTCTCTGAAACCTGATTTACCGCTTGTTAACATCAAAGGGATGTTAGACTGTTGGTGCCTCAAACTATTTCTCCAAATCATTTTTATATTCCAGGTGTAAATCAGTGTGAAAACTGCACTTGGTTACTGTGGCAGGGTTCAGTTTCCAATGAAGGTATAAGACAGCAGAATACACAATGGTTCTGCTTGAACTACCACCGGAGCCATTGTCCAGGTCTGTCATTTCTACCACAGCTTTGCTCAATTACTTCGGCTCCATGGCTGAATGCCCCAAAGGAATGTTTTAGAAAAATCAAGTTTTAGTTCCTTTTGTCAGCATTTGGAAAGTTTGAAGAAATAGGCTCGGAACTTTTCAGCTCAGTAACACAGGAGTTTTTTTTTTTTTTGAATTCAACTGCAGAGGGATGAACTCTGAATTACTGATGCAGGATAATTACATGATATACAACTCATGAACTTTACTCTACAATAATAATAACATGTTGAAATGTCAACCCGATATCTCACCAAAGCCTGTAATAGACCCATCTGTCCACCGAAGGATAGCGGGTCAGTGTCATGTTTTGCCTCGCAGAGACATGAATATTAAACGCCTGTATTAACGTGCAGTACCAGCAGGGGGCAACAATGATACTCACTTCAGTTTAGGCAAGAAAACCACTTGGTTAGGTTAAGGCAAAACGTCATGATTGGGCTTAAAATAAGTACGTAAACTAAGTAAAACACGTACAGAAACAACGTAACGTCACTACAAAACACTGCACATTCATGCAGGCGTGTAATATTCACGTCTGGGCGACACAAAACCCCACACTGACACGCTTTTTACATGCATTTTAAGTGTTTCTTTCCATTTATGCATGCTCTATATGTGTTTTTAAAATGACAAATTACTTAAAGGGACAGTGTGTAGGATTTGGCATCATATAGCTCTCACTCCTCCCTTTCCAAGACTGCGGTAACGTGAGCTGTCGAGTGCAAAACCGTGGTAACGCCATTCACCTCGCTCAGAGGCCATCCTTACCATAATAACACGTCTTTAGGAGCAACGGAAGTCAGACGGCGGCTGGCGGTACCACGGTTTTACAAGTTGGAGAACTACGGTGGCCTTCAGGTAACGCAAAAACGTTAAAGCTTCTCTTTAGAGCCAGTGTTTGGTTTGTCCGTTCTGGGCTACTGTAGAAACATGGTGGTGCAACATGGTGGACTCCGTGAAGAGGACCCGCTCCCTATGTAGATATGAAGGGCTCATTCTAAGCTTACGAAAACACAACGGTTCTTAGTTTCAGGTTATAATACACTAATAAAAACATTGTGAATATTATATTCCATATCTGCTAAAAGATTCTTGAAATGTTACACACTGTTCCTTTAAAAATTACTAGTTTGAGCAGCCAAAATAAATATTTTTATGACTGTGTAAAGTAAAAGGTATAGTTCATATGGAAAATTAGAAAAATGTGGAATTACACATCTGTTTATAGTTAGCTGTTTAAGTGCTTTGCTTTAAGGGTAAACAGGTTTGAGTTATACGGTGCTTTTATCACCTACCTTTTCGATTTGTTGACTTGTGTTTAAAAAATATCTGTTGCATTTGTACTTTTTTTGCAGCTTTTTGTCTAGTTTCATTTCTTTCTCAATCTTTATTCTCATTTTTGTTTCCTTTCCTCTCTTTTGTTCAAATAAATCCATTTTTGACTTCTCGTAGATTCTTTCTGCTGTATTCTTTGTGTGTGTGTGTGTGTGTGTGTGTGTGTGTGTCCACATGGCACAGCGCTAAGGAGTGCCAAAACAGACTCACGAGAGCTGCCAGAGACATGATGTGGAGATGGCGACACGCAGAGAAAGAATTAACGCATGAATACAAGCAGACACACAGACACACACACACATACACACACACACACACACACGCACACACGCAGACACACAACCCAAATATACACACAGCTGGGGACCTGGCAGTGTGAGCGCCAAAGGAGAGGAGAGAGGAAAATAAGAGAGCTTGTTAAATGATGCTGTCCGTTCTTTTTATTCAGACACAGAAATTGTTTTTTTCTGACTGAACAACCTGTTGTTTTATGTTTATGAGTGTGTCATCTGTTTCCAATATGAATCACTCCAAAGTTATAATTGAACTGGATATATAAATGTCCATTTACCTTCTCTGATTCTAGTATAGAAACAACAAAAGTTTAACTTTGCTGTTTTTATCATTTAGTGTCTGGTGGTTCTTTTCCTGGAAAAACCCTGTTTGTTTTCTTTTGATAACAACTAAAATATTTTATTATGACGACATGAAAAAAATGTGAGTGATTCAAATTTCTGCTCGTGTCATGCCCGACGCCTGCCTGATTAAATCAATCATCATTAAAGGAATAATTCAACATTTTAGGAAATACGCTTATTTGCTTTCTTGCTGAGGCTTAGATAACTTCCACTTTCATCTCTAAATAGGATAATTAATGCAAAATATGATGGAGAAAAAAACACACTTGATACAATAAGATAAAAATGAGATGAAATAGAATGCATAACGTAAGATGGAAAATAAAACCCACTGAATAATTAAAATAATATTAAGATCAGTACTCATATTTGCAGAATGCACATACGTATACATCAATAAAAGGTCTCCATTCTCTTACGCTCTCTTTTCTTTTCTACATCATTGGTGGAGATTTTAATTTTTAAGACAAAACATGTATATCACCTCAGGTGCACGAGGTCTCCGAGGCTATAAATAAATATCAATCTAACTCTCGGCAAGAAAGGTAATAAGTGTATTTCCCAAAATGTTAAACTATTCCTTTAAAGTTGATGTATTAATAAGAGGCAATCCATCCCTTTCTGGTTGTAACTTTTCAGGATAAATGGCTTCATACATCAACCGTTTGCTCCGTTTCTGTCACAGAGGGTATATTAGATGAAATTTTAATGGCTCCCAAAGAAAAACAGAGCAGAATAAAATAGGAACTTTAACATTAGACATTCGGTTGTCCCCGTGGAGTCTGAAACGACTTCTAAACATGAGACACCAGTCACATTCAGTTTGGAGAGAGCGGGACGCAAAAGGTTTTAACTTCTAAAAGCTTTCGATCGTTGTGGTTAAAACAAGCCTCATGAATCTCCCAAAAACAGAGCTTGAAGAGGAAAAAAATAAGTGCTGGTACTCCTATTATTCACATGTTGGCTGATATCAGCAATCTCTTGCAACGTATTCCTATTTATTCATTATTGCTATTATTATTATTATACTTGGGCTGTACATCTTCTATAGTAGGCCTATAATACTCCACCTGGAACATTATAGGGTTAAGGTGGTGTGTTTGTTTATAGTGTAAATAACTAAAGTGCTTTCCTGTGTTATGTGTAGTATTGCAATATAATATATTATAGGATGTTTATATGCTGGAATCAACACCTGGAATTTTAGGAGCAGAGTCCCAGTCAGGATGATCCAACATATTACATAGAGACACATTCTGAATATATAAAGTGAATAAAAAAAGAGATACTAGGAGATATTAGGTTTGGTGTCCTCCCCCCAAAATATTTGAAGGTTTTTGACTTAAAACTATGCAATTTTACATTATTTTTGACCATTATTATAAGTTAAATGATTAGTTTTATCATTTATCAAAGCCTTCGTCTGAACATTCAATTCTTCTGGAAATGTTTGTCCTGTAAAATCATATTCTACAAATCAAAAGAGCAGATTCAGAAATCCTTTAAATAATGTTTCATTATTTTTTTGTTCACAAATAAAAAAAAGTTAGGACAAACAGTTCACTGATTATAATTGTATTGATAGATTAAAGGACCCTCATTCTCTTATGAATTTATTTTATTTTTATATATATATATGTGTGTTTGTAATTTTATTAATTTATTTATTTATTCATTTCATTATATTTTCATTGCAAATATACAGTATATCCTTTTTAACTTTATGTTTAGCTATTTACTTTCAAGCAATTTTTATCATTATTATTATTTTTTACACAGCCATATGTTCAGTTTGGGGAAAGGTTATGTGTTATATGTATACTCTGTTAAATGCATAAAATCAACAAATAAATGTAAAAAAAAAAAAAAAAGAAGTGCCGGTACTGCGTATTCGAGAGTACCGGCTTCGAGCACTGCCCAAAAATAATTAAGTCCCATGCACTGGAATAAAGAAAATACAGAGACTGTGAAGGATTAAAGTTAATTATTATTATTACAAATTACTATTAAATCTACTGTTATTATTATATGTATAATAATTGTAAAGACGAAAGCAATATGTATCAGTTTTGGATGTCCGCTGTGCGCACACAGACACTCACAGAAAGATGCAAAACCAGACACAAACACACAGAGAGAACAAGTGTATTGGTGTTTTTGCAAGTAAACAGCTGAGTTGGAGGTTTGAGGACACTGAAGAATGGATTTAATCTCTCTGTTTCTGAGAAAGACACAGAGAAAGAAAGAGAGAGAGAGAGAGCAGGACAAACAGGAGCGGGAACGAGAGGGGAAGCAAAGTGAGAAAAAATTGAAGAGACACAAAGAGAGAGAGAGAGAGAGAGAGGTAAAAGAAGAACAGGGAGAAAAAGTAGCAGAGGGGGGAAAAGCAAAAGTGTGGATCTCAGCAGTTAGGACTTGTTGAAAACACAGAGGCCAGAAAAACTGTCTTCACCTTCATCAAATACCGCAAACAAACACCACAACAATTGAACAAACCTCCAAAGACAATTGCTGAAAACTTTCCTAACTTCTCAGCAGCAATTCGAGCAGAAACAGACAGAAAGTTGGCTGTTTAAAGTGTGTTCTGGTAGAAAGTACAGGCTGAATCCTATTCACATTTTAAAGGACTTTTAAAGGAAAGATGGACACGCACGGTGACACACACAAACACAGAGATGCCAAGCGAGGAAAAACAAGCAGATGGTATTAAAACTGTTTCATATTCAGAGAAAATGTTGCACAGTTTTGTTATTTAAATCGGAGCAGTTTGACAGTCCACATTTTAATTCTCTGAAATAGTTTTTTTTTTTACTACAAGCACACAGTTTGACTTGTAATGATCCGCCTCCAGTTAAAACCAGATATTATGCATGCAGGAACCTCTGACCCACAGACCTCAGGCTTGTTACAGAGAAAATGACATGTTTTATTCTTGGCTTTTGTGTAGAGGTTAATTGATGGTTATGTCTCGATATGATGTGCACGAACATGAGGCGCTTGTAACAATCCAGCTCCTAACTGTGCGCTTGTCAAACCACCTGCTGCTGTTTTGGCGTAGTCCCCCCCAAAGGAACCTCCGCTTGTTCTTTGAATGTCAGACCTTAAAAGCAACGGCCCTGTTGGTTGAGAGACACCTGCGGCACATTATGTTGTAATTTGTTTCTACCACTGTTACCTCCGGGCATTTGTCATTACTTTAAAATACATTTCAGACACCCCTGGTGACTTTGTTTATTGAAATATTAATCTAGCTCATTTTTGGACTGTGGGGAACAGTGGGCCTCATACAAGAACCACTCGTACTAACAGATTCGTTCTTAAGTGGCTTGCACAAGAACTTGTCTCATTCATCAAATTTCTCGTATTTTGAATTTTCTCTTAGGTACGAACACAATTTATGAATGGTCCAGATCTGCTGTAGGAGTCTTAGTCTGCTGTTATCCAAACTTAATCACTAATGGATTGTATTAAGGCCGTCAAAGTATTCGATCTTTCGGAGGTTAAAGCATGAAATCTAAAGTGAGGATACTGGTATCATATGAAACTAGAAAGCCTAAGGAATCCATTGGTACCAACCATGTCACACTACCTTGCCACGAAGGAGGCTAAATAACGTTCCAAACTTACGCCAAATTTTGGTTAGGAAAAACTGGCATGGCCATTCTCAAAGGGGTCCCTTGACCTCTGACCTCAATATATGTGAATGTAAATGGGTTCTATGGGTACCCACGAATCTCCCCTTTACAGACATGCCCACTTTATGATAATCTCATGCAGTTTGGGGCAAGTCATAGTCAAGTCAGCACACTGACACACTGACAGCTGTTGTTGCCTGTTGGGCTGCAGTTTGCCACGTTATGATTTGAGCATATTTTTTTATGCTAAATGCAGTACCTGTGAGGGTTTCTAGACAATATTTAAAAAAAACACAACTTCTTTACGTTTAGGGGGAAAAAAAGAGTTTCACACTGTCTATACTACAGCACCTGACTTCCGCTTCTGCTCCTGTCATAGTTACTACAGTCGCTAGAGGTCGCTGTCGTCCTCTTTTATACCTTTTTTGCGGTGATCGACTATGTGAATAGATGATAAAACCTACTAGTGGGTGTAGTAGGACCCTACTGACCCACATCTATGGGGCTTATAGCGACTAATAACGGCTATTTAATAGCCCGACAACAGTCAAATCGGCTGTGTATGGACACTTAAGCTGTACATCACATGCTTTCCTTATCCAAAGAGGTCTGATGATAGCAATACCTTCTTCTTCTGCTCAGAGAGAGCTATTTGAAATATTGTATATTTAGTGCAAATTAGTGTATGGGGTCCTGTAGCGAGGCTTCAAACACTCCCACAGTTCCCAGCTACTGAATTTAGATTTGATTGCATCTATATTCGGAAAATATCAACCGACTGCTTATATCACCTACATTGTGCTACTCTGTGCATGTTGTTTTCATATGTGCAGTTATCAATACATGGTGAAATATGCCAAAAGTTGGGTGAGTATTCCTGTTTTGACCGATCATTAGGCTGCACCCTGGTGCACCTCGGCCACATCTTATTAAACAACATTTGTGTGTCCCGACCTCATTTGTCCAGATTGTGTTGAGCTCTCACACAAAGAAAAACCTGCCCAGTGAATGAAAAACAAACCAGCAAACAACTCTGCTACTTTTTTTCCTGGATTGTGTTGCTGCATAAACTAATACTCAGACTTTGGAATGAGCTTTTTCACTCGACTCCTCTTCCCCTCCTCAAAAAACTACTCAGGAGCTCCAAAAGTCAACCACCCACTCACCCCCATTTACCGGTGATCTCCCCAAGCGGAGTCATTTATTTAAATCCATATTCATCTCCCTTCAAGCTAAGTGATTTGTCTGAATTTACAGTTACTTCTCTCTCTGTCTTCCGTCTATCTCTTACAGTCTTGGATTTTCACTATTAGTCTCTCTCTGATGTATATTTTCTCCCTGCAACGCGCCCCATCCATCTCTCTCGCTCTCAGGTTTCATCTGGCAATCTCTCTCTCTCTGTGTTTCACACTCTCCCTCCTTCCCTCTCTGCCCATTTCACTTGTTCTCTGCCTCGGGCAATCCAATCCATCTGACTTCAAGAATCATATCATCCAATCAGGGCCCACTCGGCAGACAGGGGCGGGCCCTGAGGGACAGACTAATCAACTCTCTGATGGGATTAGACCTCCCACCTGTCCGTCATTTAAGAAAACCCACACTAGGCCAATCGCCTCTGCACATAGTTTCATATGGCTGTCACTTAGGTACCAGGTTTTGTTTTCTGCACGCACACACACACTCACACAGGAGTGCACCCATTAGCAGCCTCTAGCCCCGTATATTATTCTGATTTGGCTCAGATAATAGACAGCTGATGGAGGGAGCAGTTGGAAGGTGCACACACACACAAGTTAGCAGCATATCACTGGGCCTGTCATTTTGAATTTGGAAAAGGGGGGAGTAAAATGTTCTCTAATGGCCATTTGCACTCTGCTTTTCTCCACAATAAAACTGTCTAATCAAGAGAGAGAGATGGAGACAGAGTGAGAGAGAGAGAGAGGGATAGAGAAAGAGAAAGAGGAATGAATAGAGGAATATAGAGGGGAAGAATCCAATAATGGAATGAAAAGAATGGGAAGAGTTATGAAAAGTTAACAAGAGAAAACAGCCAGAAGGTGACACGGCAAAAACATAAAAAATACAGGAAGAGAGAAGGATAAAGGGATATAGAAAAAGACAGGAAAGAGAGAAGGAAGTATGAAAGAGATATGAGTTGAGATAAATGACGGCCTTCCTTTTTATTGGATGGGATTTTTATTTTTTGTATTAGAAAAGCTTTATATAACTGGCAAAGTCTTAAACACAATGCTCTTCTGAAATCAAAAGTTCTGGTGTTGGTAAATAAATCCAGCATGACACAGCAATGCAAACACATTTCTTGAATAAATACAGAGAATGTGTATTTATGAAAAAACTGATGCTGTTGTCTTTCTTAAGAGGACAGGCTCATAATGACATAAGGCTGCTATAAATGATTCAGTTTTACTGCATACTGGCTTACTATAGCCATCATTAAGTGTCTGTTAGCTGCAATGTTTTAGCTCTGCCAAGGTTGTTGTTGCTCCCATGGAGCCAATCATGTTGTTTGGGTACTTTATAGTAATTGCTAAAGGGATAATTCGGGTGTTTGGAAGTGGGGTACTTATCCATATATAGTCAGTGTATTACCTACAGTAGACGGCGGTCAGTATGCCCCCAGTTTGGTGAAGCAGACAAGAGTTACCGCAAAGGAGCAAAGCGATGTACTGCTGTGGACGGGGACAGCAGCAAAATGTAATTTAGAAACTTAAAAGAAAGGTCCATCGAAAAAAAACAATATCTGTTTGAGTTTATGCATTATTTAGAATATTTTCCGACGGGCAACTGAACTGAAAGTGAAACGTATCTATACTGTTTTTGTCAGCGGAGTCTGGTGGCTTTGAAGATGCATAGATAAGTTTCACTTTCAGTTCAGTTCCTTGTCTGAAAGGAGAAGGAAAGGGCTGTTCTGACGGCAAGATAAAGTGGTGAAATTATTCTAAATGTAGCGTACACTTAAACGAATGTTGATTTTCATGAGCCTTTCTTTTAGGTGGCTAAAATATGTTTTGCTGCCGTCCCCGTCCACAGCAGTGCTTTGCTCTGGTGTCCATGCTCCAAACTGGGGGCGTACGTCATCTACTGTAGGTAATACACTGACTATGGATAAGTACCTCATACAATCCCAAACACCTTTACCATCCCTTTAAGCATAATTATTTTACAACAAAACAATTACTTTCTCATCTAATCATTAAATCATTATGTTTCAAACATTTAACTGGCATTTGAAACATTCCTACAGAGATGGTAGATAACGAAGAGAGAATGACAAAAGCAGACTGGTTTTAAAAATAAAATTAAAGGGAAGTATGATATAATGTTGCACTTACAGTTGAACCATTATGATAATAATAATAATACCAAACTTGAAATATATTATCTGTGTTTTTGGTATTTAAAGGTACAGTGTGTAGGATTTAGCGGCATCTAGTGGTGTGGTTGCAGGTTGCAACCAACTGAGTACCCCTCTGCTCACTCCTCCGTTTCCAAGACTACGGTAACGTGAGTCGCAGAGTGCAAAACCGTGGTTACGCCTTTCACTCTTTCCTTAATAACACTGCCTTAAGAGCAGCGGAAGTCAGATGGCGGCTGGTGGTGCCACAGTTTTGCACTTCATTGTTTACGTTGCCGCAGTTTCACAAGCGTGTCGGAGAACTACGGTGGTCTTCAGGTAACTAAAAACATGAAAGGTTCTCTCTAGAGCCAGTGATTTGATTTGTCTGTTCTGGGTAGAAACATGGTGGAGCAACATGGTGGACTCCGTGAAGAGGACCCGCTCCCTATGTAGATGTGAAGGGCTCATTCTAAGCTAACGAAAAAAAACGATTCTTAGTTTCAGGTGACTATAGACTAATGAAAACCTAGTTATGAATATTATATTCCATTTCTGCTAAAAGATCCCCCGAAATGATACACCATTAACCACATAAAACAAATATATTTACACCGTGTTGTTGATGGCTGCAGCCAGTTATTACTACGTCTCTCCTCTTGATGACATTCTGCTGAAGCTGGTGCTGAGCTGCATTTGGGGAATATAAATCCATATCCCTGTAACTGTATCCACCAGTCAATAGCAACGTAACACAACAGCATCAGAAGAAATTTGTCAGCGGTATTTTTTGTGTGATATTAGTACAATTACTATAAATAAACTAATTGGCAGCCTCCACCAGGTCAGATTTCACAGCGAGGTCAGATGATGCACATTCAGATTCTGCAGTATACCTGCCCTTATTCTTTGTTACAGTAAACTGTCTTCATTCTACCGTCTCTCTCTACCCAATAAGACAATGAAAAAGTAGTTTATAAAATCTTTACTTCAAAGACTCTCTAACTTTGACTCTCCCGTCTCTGTCGGGGAGGTCTACAGGGCTTTAGGAGGAGGCAGGAGGGTTTTCTCGGTGTGGGTTTGTATTTGTGTCTCTGTATGTGTGTGTTGGACGGTGGTGCGAATTAGTATGCTTATTAGCATAGGGATATAAGTCAACACTGGCCCCAATATGTCTGCTTGTATGGCCCTATTGTGGCCTAGGTGTGTGTGTGTGTGTGTGTGTGTGTGTGTGTGTGTGTGCGATGGGGTCCGTATTTGCTGTTAGAGTTGGTCTCTTTTTGCTTATTTCTGACACGCTATTAAAAACATATTTAAATGAAAGCTATAACAACTGCACAATTCATGTATTTATTTTTCTTTCCTGCATTAGTGTTAACAAATCTTCTATCTTGAAAGTCGTACAGAAGAAGTGAATTAGGTAAGTTAATACACTGTAAAAGATAACTCTGTGCTCTTTTACTTTTCTTGTCTGATAAAGGAGCGGACTTTTTTAAACAGATTCTGCAATCACATGTAGAATCTGGAGGCAACTGGACTAGGTTTTGGCATCGGAAGCGTTCTGGTTTCCGTTTGTAGTCCGAGCAGGATTTGGTGAATGCATGTAAACAGTCTGTGTGGAGAGCAAAAGAGGCAGAACGCATTGGCCGAAATGCAATCTGGGAACCCACCGGCTATCGTAAGACTTCTTATGGCGGGAGTTGTATGGGTCCAACAAAGGACTTTTAACCAGGTGGCCCGTGTTTTGTTTGGAAGTTGGTGACGTTTGTGACCTGTTTTCCATACCGCTCTTTTGTTGTTTCCTTATGCATTGTACTTAGTTTACGTACTTATTTTAAGGCCAACCATGATGTTTTTCCTAAACCTACTAAGTGGTTTTGTTGCCTAAACCTACGTCAGTGGTTTTGTTGTCCCCTGCCAGTACTGCACCTTTATACACACGTGTAATATTCATGCCTCAGCAAGGCAAAATGTGACACTGACGCGCAATCCTCTGGTGGAAAGGCGGATCTACTACACGCTTTGGCATTGAAATGTTGAGATTGCACATTGTTGGCTACCAAACAGCCATTTATACTAAGTTTAAACCTGCCTTGAATCACTCCATTATACTTTTACTTAACAAAAAAAAGCCTGTTAAGAATATGCATGAATGCCCAGTTGCTTGAAATGTAACCTGATTATGTGAGACCTAAATGTCACCCAGTTATGTACTGTACTCCAGATATTTAGTTCATCCAGGACAGACTTAGTGGACTGAGTCTGTTCAGCTTGTTACGGAGTTAATCACTCTGGTTAATTTTACTTGTACTGTGCCTGTGTTTTTGCCCTCTCAATTTTACACTACACTGTTTCATAACATTTAGCGAGCGAGGCTTAAGTGGATGTAAACATTAGCGGTGTAATGCTGGATGAGCCAGACGCTCGACCTCTGTAAAAGCGGTTCAACAGCTCGGCCTTTCTAATGTTACAGTAATAGCCCTGCAGTGGAGGCCGACCGCTGGCTGCTAACAAGAGAACAGAGCAGAGGGAAATGCAGCAACACTGCAGCTGATTTAGCCTCTCTTTCTTTCTCTCTCTGTTCCTTTCCTCCTCTGTGTTTTCACTTCAACTTTTAAATAGGCTGAGTGCGAAAGGAGACGTGGTAAACATGACAAAGAAGGGCAGAGAAAGAAATGAATGGAGACGGAGGCAATTTAGGAACTAGAAAACAGCGTCAAACTGTTGAGGCATCTGATCAGGATGCCTCGTAGGACGCCGTGCAGCTATTCTGGGCACGTCCGACTGGGAGGAGACCCCGGGGCAGACCCATAACACACTGGAGAGATTATACATCCCGACCAGCGTGAGGCAGCCTCAGGATCCCCCAGGAGGAGCTGGAGGACATCTGGGCCGCTCTGCTTTTTCCTGTCACCTCAAAGTGAACCGGATAAGTGGGCAGCAAAGTATCAATGGACTGATGTTTTACTGAGCGGAGAGGAGGAAAGAGAACAAGTCTCTGTCTTATCTGGAGTCTAAATAAGATGTTTTATGGATGAACAACCATACGCGTATCGTCTTGAAATACATATCAGATTTGTGTTTCGTGATGTGTGGCCTCATGTCTCATTTTCCTTCAGCATTTGTCTTTTTCTCTCTCTTTTTCTAGCTCTTTATGTTTCACTCTTTCACTGTTTTTCATCATCTCGTTTCACCTGTCGGGTTCACTTAAACTTTGTACATCTCCTTTGTCGCTCTATGTGTGTGTGTGTGTGTGTGTGCGCGCATAAATGCATGTATAAGCACAAACATGTGGGCCAGTGGGAGACAGGCGCTGGTGTTTCACTTAGTTGGAAGATTTTAAACAGTGCGGACACCGACACGCACAGACTATTTAAAATATGAATACATCTGTAAAAGTTACCAAATAAACTGGGGGTAATATGATAACAGTCCCTTTTTAAACATATTACAATATATAAATTTCTAAATGGATTCCATGTACTTTTTTTTCTTTTTGTATTTATTCAGTTGGAAAATATATCCAGTGATGCTCCAGGAAATGTAAAGTGTCAGTAGCTCTAAAAGCAGCTCCACCCGGGGGCTTTTACCCAGTTTTACCTCAAGTGATTTAATATATGTGGAAATATATAACTTTCAGTTTGAATAAGACATGGTGTTCCTCTGCTTCTGTACTGCACAGCCACCAATCTGAAAATGGGGCTCTTTCAGAGGTCTGCCACCCGACCAGAGTGTGACAGGACCTGACAGGCTTGATAGACTCTAGTTGTGTTCGGGTACATTTCCATGTGTATTCTGAAGACTCCGGGTGAGTTTGAACTTTTGCTGCCAACTTCTCAGGCTGTAGAGCTTCTGTTCTTTGACGTTTTAACCACTTGGTGAAGATTTGAGAACGTATGTGAACTTTTTGTTGTGTTTTTGTCACATCAAAACTAAGTGGAGCGCCAGTTTTAATAAATTAAACCAGTGGTTCCCAACCTGGGGTCCGGGGCCCCCTTAAGGGGGCGCTAAAGAATTTGTCTGCTCTGAGGTTGTCATTTGCACATGTGTAACTAAAGTCGTAATAATACACTTATTGGATAATTTCAACAAAAGTCTTTTTTGCTATTTAGCAGGCCAAATTGTGTTTAAACCCATTATTTCTGCACAGTTGCAGATAAAGATTAGTCTCCACTAATATTATTAGTATTATATTATTAGTAGAATTAGATTCCAGTAGTGGCTGCGAAGGATTGTTTCTGACAAAAAAACATTTCCAATAACTCCAGAGTGTCCAAAATTCCCAACATGCTTTGCTTGAATCCATATTTGTTGGTGTTTAGCCTTTCAAAAACAACATTTTCACTGCGGTCAAAAACAGTTTGCTCGCCCGCCCGTCAAACACAGAGGGAGGCACTGACCAGTTATATTCATTAAAGAAAGTTGATTTATTAAAAAAAGACTAATTTAACACACTGAATCACTTTACTCAAATTGAGGACTTGTAATTTCTTTTAGGGTGATGGTATCAGAAAATATTTCTTAGATACAAGTAGGAGGGGCTTCAAGGAAAATAGGATCGGAACCACTGAATTAAATCAATTGTTTAATTGGCTAATTGTTCTTGTGCTTTAACAGGGGGAGAGGTTTACATTGTGTCTAGATGTATGTGACTGCTGTCTAACTAATGCTTGATAAGAGCTAATAGTTCATCATGATGGATAGGCAGGTAACTTATAACAGCAGGCTGCACTGAGAACAGTGGACCACCATGTCTGTGTGGCTACAGGTACTGTATGTGTGTAAACTGAGAGAGAAAGTGTGTCTTGATGTCAAAATATTGACTTTGGGCATCAGGCCAGATCCGGGTGTAAAAAAAAAGTCTTTGGGAGTTTGGTACAGGTCGGATTCTGCTGGAGTGAATTTAGCCGGGACAAGTGAGGTCAGGCCAATGTGGAATTTATTCACAAATCCTGTTTCAGTAGCACTAACCTCTCTTGAAGGTAAATAAATGTTTAATCAACACAGAATCATTGAATGATTCATTTGGCCACTTTTTCAAATATGTTGAGCACAAACAAAATATGCTAAAAGCAATCCAATTCATCTATAATCCAAGTGTTGCAACTCGAGTAATCCTGAACAAACTACAGATAACACTGTGAAATGTCCATTTAGTAATCTGTAGTGCAGTAAACCCTGGAGGTGAAACTTCCACTCTGATTTGAGTGCGTAAATATTACAATCTATGTAACAAAGACACGCACACTCAACACTACTCATACACTCACAATCGATCTTGAGAGACAACACTGAGCTAACTCCCCTCACCAATAACACTGCTTCATTACAAAGAAAGGTCAAGCACAGGGCAGGACAGACCCCCCCCCACACACACACACACATCTGAAGGACAGCTAGCAGCAGTCCTTTCCGTGGTGTCTCAACTGTCCATGTGTGCCAGTGATGGGGCGCTAATGCACTGCCAGGAAGCAACATGGCTCCCTGAGGGAATGCAAAATGGAGGCATGGCAACAGCTGCCAAAATGTCAGGGTGAGAGAGAGGAAGAGGGATGGATGGAGGCCAGCAGGGGAGCATGAGCGCGGTAAGGGGATGGAGACGGGGAGCTGTGGGAGATGCAGCTCCTCCTGCTGGTCAGAGTGAAACACGGTTAAAATAATCTTTCTCTTGCCGTGCAGTGGTTCAAAAAGGAAGGGTGAAGAATGAACATCTGGTTTTCTACCTCAGTATCCTGATGTGACTGAGTGCCTTCACCTCAGCTAAATGTTTAGAGGATGAGGAGAGCATATTTCTTCACTTTAAATAATCCAACATAGGCTCTATGGAAGAAAGGGACACGACGTCCAGTAGCGAGAGTGAGGCTGCATGTTATCTGTACATCCCCAGGCGTAAATGTGAAGAATATACAGGCTTTTATGCTGCCTGGCAGCTTTTATCCTGTAAATGCCGTGTTTTCTTCTTTTGTTGAAATGGAACGTCTGTGGTCTCTTCTGCAGACGGAGCAGCAACGAACACAGGAGAGTCACATAAGTCTGTATGTAAGTCTTTCACATAAGTATCCTCGTTGCGTACATGTATCCAGGTCACCCGCCCCCCCACTCTCCTACATACTGAAAATACGTTCTAGCGCTTGTGGTGGAGAAGGAGGATGACTGAGAGGGTGAGACTGAAAGCCGTTTCACGCCAAGCACAGATTTTCGTCTGAAAAATGCACACGGAAATATATAAAAAAAATTATTTTGTGGGTTCTTGTGAATGCTTGCACACCCCTGCGAAACATTCTTGCGGGGGAAAAAATATTCGGCTGGACCGCAATTTCAGCGGCTTCCCGCCTGCAGAAATATATGTTTGACCAATGAAAACCTTTGTTACAACTGATCGCTGTCATTCTGCATAATAATTAGCCATGTGCTTCTGTTTGTTGCACGGAGAGTGTAATTTTGGAGCAATGGGCATTTGATGGTCAATCACGGCGTTCTACGGTCTGTTATTTCTTTATAGCAGACCTCTGCAATGTATAACAGACCGTTACTATGGAGTAGTAAGTAGCTCTGTAATAAGCAGGATAATGCACAGCAAGCCGGTCATTGTTGTGAAATAAACCCCTTCAGGGCGATGCATCGATCGTCATCGTTGGTCACGGAACGGGGCTAGCCACAACAGCTAGCGTTAGCATCACATTTGGGTCTGGCTAGTTTAAGTATTGTGTAGTTAACTTTAGCTTCTTAGACATTCTCTGTTTGGATAGGTTTTTGTTGTGTGAAGTGGACTCGGGCATTATTTAGAAGCCAACTCATTGGGCCTCATTGACAAAAATGGAACACGGCAACACGGATAATTTGCACTGGAAGCGGGTGCATGGTTGTTCATTTTTTGTGTGCGTATTGGTAGTCAAACTGTCTTCTTGAACTTTTCACCTTCATCAAGTGATGGCCCTGAATTATTGTTTGTGTTGAGAACCATCGTTTGGAGGTGTAACACATGGCACCACCCTACTTAAGTTATCAATACGTGGATGTTTGTGTGTTTATGTGATTGCCGCTGTGTATTTTAGCATGGTAATTAGCAGCTAATTAGTTATTGATTGAGGCCAGTATATTTTATGGAGGTGAGAGGGCGAGTGTGACACGGGGTGGGGGGGGCACAGCATAACACCTCAGGCATAATTCACCCTCCGCTGCACACGCACACACACACACACACACACACACACACACACCATCACACGCACACACACACACACACGCACACACACACACACACACCCTCCCCCTTAATATTTCACTCTCTTTCTCACCTTTCCTCTCTTACTTCATGTCTCACTCTGCTTCTATCTACACTAGAACCCACACATGAAATCACTTAGTTAGCTCTCTTCACTACTACTCACTAACTACTGGTTATAGTGGTCACACTTTTGTATCCATTTAGACATTGAGTTGGTGGTAAAACCACTCCCACAGCAAGCATCACCGATCCTTCCATCTACTAGATGGTTATGGTAGCACAAAAGTAGCCAGCTTTTTAGCGTTACAGAACCAACAAAAGACCAAGAATATTAAGACGCTCTTGATAAAGAGTCACAGGAATCTGCTGATTCCCTCTTCGCTGCTTGGGATTCTCTGGCACAGAATTTAAGGTTACAGAGTTGGCAGCAGGGACAATGCAGGGAATTGGTTAACAGTGGCCTGGCCAGATCTACAATCTTTCTCGTTGTAAGTAAAACCAATATGAAGACAAAATGTAAAGTATTTAATTTAACAACATCAGCAGATATACCACTGAGTCCTAAATAATTCAATTTCTAATACAAAATCAGTTCTGATGCAAGATGGATGCAGAGATTTCTGCACTCGTACTGTATACTGTAGTGACACTGAAGCATTTCATTTTTAATAAAGCCGGGTACAGCATTTTTTTTTTTTTTCATTTCACTTCCTGGAAGTTTTTGTCACTAAGCAATCTGTTGAACGTGTTATGGGGATGCACTGGGGAACATTCAGGTATTTGCTGATTAAACAACAAAATATATCTTTCTGCGCCGTAAGAAATGGATCACTAGAGGTCGAAAAAATAGTTTCAGACCCCTCAAGGTCGCAGCTCCCACAGATATATGTCTTCGGGTGTTGCTAATGGTCTGGTCTGATGTTGTGCACTTTAAATCGCTGGCTATTTCCTAAGCCTGTTACTGCTAAATGGAAAATGTGTGAGTTTAGATGTGTGTGCGTGTGTGTGTGTGACCTCTGCCTTTAATCCACTTTACCTTTCATTTCTTTTGTAGGCTCTCAAATGACCCAGGGGGCACCTGGACAGAATCCTCTCCCCAGATTTTCTCCTCTGCTACCTCGTCCTGTTTTTGTCACTTCTACTCAAACAGAATTAATTTCCAGCTCATTTGTCCATTCATTAAGCTGACTTGACTATGAATTGCCCTAAACTGCATGTGATATATTAAATGGGCATGTCTGTAAAGGGGAGACTCGTGGGTAACCATAGAACTCATTTTCATTCACATATCTTGAGGTCAGAGGTCAAGGGACCCCTTTGAAAATGGTCATGCCAGTTTTTGTTTGGAGCATTTTTTAGCCTCCTTCGCGTCAAGCTTGTATGACATGGTTAATACCAATGGATTCCTTAGGTTTTCTAGTTTCACACAATGCCAGTTTCTTTACTCTAGCTTTGAGCTCGCTACAAAGCGTTATCATCGTGTTAACTTTGACAGCCTTACACTCCATTACATAGAGAGACTGATACTGATTTATGTCAGTTACTGACGGCGTCGAAAATGACCAGTGAAATTAGATCGGAGGTGGAGAAGGTGCGCGAAACTTGTTTCCCGATGAAGGTGTCCTAACCTCCTCCGTGCGTCAGCGAACAGAATGAACGACATGTCACTTGTTTGAAAAATGCTCGATCTCCTTGTCACCACACATTTTGACACCCTTCTGGTAAAACGTATGTATAGCATTCAAGAATGAACCCCTTTTAGCAAAACATGTTCTGACATCAAAGTGAAAATGTATTCATGCTTGTTAGGAAATTCTCTTTTTATGTTCCTCATCCAGATGGTGACCTGTCCAGGGTGTATCCTGCCTTCACCCAATGTCAGCTTGGATCGGCCCCAGGCCCCCCCGTGACCCTGAATAGGATAAACGGTTCTGGATAATGAATGAATGAATGAATCATGTTCCTCATCCAGAGGGAGGTCAGTGGTCAGAGGTCAGATTCAAATGAAGAGCAGGATCCAAAAAGCTGATAGTGATTCTGTGTCTTGTTCCAATATTTTGACTAGCATTTAAAGCGCTTGACTGAAAAAAACGCTGGTGATTTTCAATCAACACAACCCCCCTTTTAAGATTCATTATTATTTACATTGTGTTGTTTAAATTCCATAATTGTGCTGTAACTGTGCCTCGCAGCAATCAGTGGCTGTTTGGTTGCTGCTGAGAAGGTTTATAGGTTAATAAAGGCAAACTTGATTCGCTTGATTAGTTGATTTATAAAAAGCTATTAAATGCATGTTGACACTTTTATCCAAATTAACTCACAATGATTGCATATTGTTTTGTTTTGCTCATCATAGTGTTGGTGCTTTGCACTAGCCAGAGAATTACACAGGACTACTGAGTGCCAGCTTCAAAATTACATAAAAATAAATAACCCACGGTGACTGTAATTATCCTTTATTCATATCCACTCATAAGATTAAAAGATGGTGAGCCTTCTAAAAAAATTAATATTTTGTTTATGCCAAAAGAAGATGCTTACTTATTGGCCGAGTGTGCACATCCAAACTAAATGTATATACACTAAGCAAGGAGTTTAAACACTCAAGATATGATTGATTATTGAATTTATGCTATCTGTTTTAATCAACAGCCGGGCAGCAGCTCCAAACCTTTAACGCAAAGCACTAGGAATCATTTGCTAGGAGCAATAAATGTACAGGGAATTATCCTTGTGACTTTGATGCATGTACACACTGACAACTCCCTCATTGACCAAGAGTGAGTACACTATGGGATACATATTAGCCAGAATTTACATTCACTGCAAGAGGATATTATAAATACCATCCAACAAGCACTATGTAACGTTTACAGTCAATTCTGGCACAGTGGCATGCAAAAGACTGAAGCTACGGTATAAAAGGGATAGAGAAACACTAGCAATGTATTAAAGCTACATACAAAGATGTAATTGCTCTGTGTTAGATTGAATTAATTTTGATCTGTTGCATTTGCTCCTGAGGTTTGAAGTAGCTTCAAGACTCATCTTGACGTTATGAATAGTGTGTCATAGTGCAAGCAGTAACAGGAAATGAACTCAAAAGAAATGTCAGTAGCAGTTGTAATATTAACCCAAGGAGAAGAGGGATCTGGTGTCACAAAAAACCTGCTTATCATTTTCTTTTTATTATTCTCTGACAAAATTTGATATTTCCTCTGTGCTGACTCAGACACTAATGATTGCTTTAAGTGCGTATAGTTCAAAGAAGCCAGCAAAAGCAGAAAAGCTGAGTCTTATCAGCACTGGTGATAATCTGATATGTTTTCTTAAATGGTTTCCTTTTTCCCCTAACTCTACATTTTATGCAGCATGTCATATTAAAGAAGCTTTGCTATCTCAGCTTGTACAAGTCACTTTTCTTCCCTAATGTGTGACAGTATCAGCTCTTTAAACTGTACAAACACACATTTTTGTCACTTCTGAGGTCGTTGTGTTGACTCATAGTAATTCTCTATAGGCTTACCCTTATGGAGGACGGAACCTGACAAAATAAAAAATAAAAATAATGTAGCAAAAGTAATATTAAAAATAAATGTAGCCATTAGTTAATTGATAAAATGTGACATAAATTGATATTTCTGTTTTAATTTGCTTCTTTATTTATCTATATTTGTTTTAAGTCCCTTATTTATTTACTATTTTGTTTTAATTTCCCTTTAATTTATGTGTATTTATTTTTCATACATTTTAAATGTATTTATTCATTTTGCATTTATTTATTTTTACATTTATGTATATATATATTTATTTTTGCATTTATTTTTCTATGTATTTTTAGATGTTTTAAATGTATTTATTTAAGTCCCGCCCCGTTTCACTCTTTGCTCCAATAAGAGCTGAGCAAGCTTAGGACCCGTCAGAACCGCGGTCAACTTCCATTTCCTGTTATACCTAGATATGCTACGTCTGTTCAAAGGTAACATAAGTAAGTCGCATTACATTGGTGTCACAATCTTTACGGACACATTACATTGTGTATAGTCACATGTAAAGTTAGCTGACGCTAGTAAAACGCTGACTAACTAGTTGGCTAACATCAAGAGCTGTTAGTCTAATGTCAGATCGCCAACGTCAGCCAGGTTTTCTTCCTTCTTATTTCTGTTATAATGTTTAAGAAATTTGGAAAACGACAGACAGATGGGTTGCTGACATATTTTTAAGGTGACATTAATTATCGTTAGCCAGAAAAGATCAAGGCTAATGTTCATTTGTTGATATAATCTCTGTAATGATATGTGCCGCCCTTTTGCCAACGGGAAAAATGACCTAAGTAAAAGTTATAATTGTGTATATATCCTTCCACCGCATACTGTAGTCCTTCTCGATCTAATACACACTGCAACACCCGGCTAAACAGAACCGGCATGGCCGTGTTTCTTTTTGTCAAGCTTGTCCGACCTAGCAACAGTAACTAAGAGGTCTAAATGACTAACCTTGAGGACTAGCTTTTGTCCCCGGGTGCGATAGAGAACTGTGAAGTCGGAGGAACTATATTGGGATCTGGAAATAAAACTTCCATTCATTTTCTTAATAGACGATATCGTGTAACTGACAGTCGGAGCATTTCTTGTATGGGTCTGGAATTCTTTTGAAATCAGTGCAAAAGATTAACAAACGTGTTTGAAAATATCTGCTTTTTGAAATAAAAGGTCAAAGTTACAAGCCTGCGAACATAAAAACACATGGTGAGAAGTAAAATACTAAATAACTCCTGTGCATTTTGGTAAGAAACATCCAATTAGGGCCTCTAGGTGGCCTCTCTGCCCCCTGGTGGCCGTCAGGATTCAGGCCTCTCTCCTCTCACCTGCCTCCCTCCCTCCTTCACCTCATGTCCTCCTCCTCTTTAATATTCAAGTGCAGTGACATCATGTAGGCTCTCCTTTAAAAAATTGTCCCTCTCTGTCTTTTAAATGTGATGTGCTCTACCACCTCCATCGACAAGAATAGCTTCATGACCTTCAGAAACCTGCATCCAATTGATTGATGTCCGCTTATCTCAAACTATGATGAAGCACTTCCTCGAACCACAGTCCCGCGTATTCACAAAAACTGTAACGCTCATACATTCCCAAACTTTAACCCAATTGAAGCCACAAAATAGCAAACTAACCCAGGAGGAGAGAGTTGCAGGTAAATAGTTACAAGTTTGAGAACGGAAACAGTTAGTGTGTGTTCATCAATTTTACATTGAAGCACTGAAGCATCCCTAAGCCTAGCACTGAGCACAACCTGCTAATTACAATGTAATTTGATCTAAATAGGAGTGTTAACTAATTATAGGACAGAGAATACAAATGTAAATATAAAATGCTTCTCTTTCAAATGTGAAGGATATTTTTTTGATCATCAAATCATCATCAAATATCCTCTAAAGTCCTGACAAAGCTGCAGTAAGTAGACATTATAAGTACAAACACATAACGCCTCTTCAAGGACAGAGAGATGTGTGTGTGTGCATGTGTTCATGTGTGCATGTATGTGGGGTCACGTAGGCGCGTGTCAAACTCTGCGACTGGTTCATTAAATGGCACACAGATCAATTCTTAATCTGCTTTGTATCTGTCCTGACACATGCAGAAACACACACCCTAAATCTCCCTCAAACACTCAAACACACATGCACACACACACACACACACACACACCCTCATCACTTCAGAGCGTTTTTGTCTTCCTCTTTGTCAAATTCAATTACTGACGACATCACTAAAGGATTCTCCACACTAACCAATTACCGCTCAAATCCCCTCGGTGTCTCTGTGAGATGATCTGTCTATGTGTCTCTGTGTGAACAATAATATGAAACCGGTATGACAGAAAGTGTGCGTATGTCCAGTATGGAGGAGAAACAGGAAAAAAGTATGTATTGGTTTTTGGTTTATGCAGTTACAGGACGGCACAGGCCATAAATGCATTTTGGCCGTCATCATCTTGGTTTTTTGCAACTAGAAGTGACACGAGAGGGTGGAGCTAAGTACAACCGAACACTGAATAACCAACCAAAATGTTACAATTAACTTTCATGAACTGAAAACACACTGTGAAAGGGTTAAAGTTGTAAGAAGAAAACACGGACAACGCCGTGGTAGCGACCTGTCAATCACAAGGTAGCCACGCCCCTAAAGCATCCCCTGCTTTATGGTCTATTTGTCTCTAAATGGGACCATAATTTAATAATTGAACATCATGCTGTGTTGAAGAAGACTTGAAACTAGAGATCGAGACCATAAACTCATGTTTACAATGTGGTAAATGCCGTAGAAAAAAACATATTCACTTTTAAAGGTACTAAATGCGAGATTGGGAGCATTTCTATTGCCTCCGCACGGCTCTCAACATGGTGATGGCTGAGCCGGCGGCTCGTAGCTAATGGTGCTAACACCGCTAACAGCAATGACAACACTGCTGACAGAGCTAACAGTCTTAACCTGAGGGGGAAACGGAGGGTTGGTGCTGCGTTTCTGGGACGGCGTTATCAGCTGTAACCGCCGTATGAGAGCAGTGCAGAGTGGTGGCCGTGAGCTAGCCAGTGGGGCACGCTCGCATGCATGAACTGGCACTAAAAGCATTTGAGGCCAGCCCGGCTATGTCAACAAAGCATGGAGAAGCCAAATTACAACACACATAGAGGGAGAGTGATTTCATTCTCAGCTCAGGTGGACATTACTCCTCTATATCTTTACATAAATAGTTGTTTGCTGCTTTATTAATGCTCTGGATATCATATAGAGCACCTTTAACGTTACAAGAGAAATGGCCTTTAGAATGCGGACTAATCGATATGTTTGGATAACACAGGCTCAGGTTCCTGGAGTGCAAACTTCCCCAAATACCCTAAACTGGCTTAGCTAACCAGCTAACCCCGGCTTAGCCAACGGTCAATTGTTTCTGGTCAGGGATCTAGGTGTTAAGCCAGTGGGATATTGTCTTGTGTTTTCTTTTTCAAGTCATCAGCAACCCTCCTCTCAAAATCTCTATCCATTGATCTCTGTCTTTTTCCTCTCTCTTCTCTTTCTACCTTCTTTTTGGTTCTTTTCCCTCCTCTGTTATCCTTCACTTTGCTCCCATTCATCTAAAGTCTTGTATCCTTTTGACTTCCTCTACTTTGCAGTTCTCTCATTTTATCCGCTCTCTTCTCCTCATCGATCCATTCGTCATCTTCTCACCACTCCTCATCCCACCTCCCCTCCTCGCTCTGTCAGAGAAAGGCTTGCGTGAGGTCAGGATAATGGTACTAATTTGTGTGTATGTGTGTGCTTGTCCCCTATCCGTCCCCTACACCGGCTCTGACACCGCTGACCTACACATACTGCTTTGTCAACAATAGCGGCGCATATACACATAACACGCATCACAAATGACAGCATCTCGGAGGATCTTAACAAGATAGTTTACACTGATAGAGAAGAGGGAGTGAGGGAGGGCTGAAGAAGAAGGGAACGTTATTATCTATGTAGTGCATCACTGCTGCTTATGTTGTTGTCAGGGATAAATGGGCTAAACTGAACAACAAGAGCTGCATCAGTGAAATCTACAGCAGTGCACTACAGCCAGTGACAGGCTCAGCCAGTCATTCCATCCATACGTTCATTAGCAGGGAAGGCAAAAGCACTGTGCAATTCACCCTGCAAACATTTATCCACCATGAGTAATTAAACAAAAGGTTGGTTAATGGAATGTGATGTGAAACCAAATGAGGACTCTAATCTTCCTTAGACTGCTGCTTGTAACTCGCTACAGAGAAACACATTTTCCCCTCAAGAGTTTATTCTTCATTCTTACGAGTTCAAGAATGAAGCCAAAGTGCAGCAGTTGTTTAACAAACTTGCGATAAAAACCTGGAATGTGACGGTTAAAACACATGTGCAGTCATTCCTTGATTCATCCATTCATTTCCCCTGCTGGCTGCTTAATGCTTTTCATTATCGCAGGGGCCTGGAACCTATAAAGGAATTGTAAAAGCTACTACAGAGGACGTATAAATTCAGTATTATGTTGCTCTGTGGAGGCTTCAAAGGCGATTGCACTGGTAGCACTTCAGAGGCTGCCATGTTCAATGACTGCAGTTCAAGATTAAGTATATCATGGACAAAGAACAGATCTTCTTTTTTTGGTGCTGTCAAAGTTAATGCGATAAAATTGTGTCCTCACTATAAAATATGTTAAAATTCACCTGCTCTGTGCTGCAGGAAATGGGACCAGTCAGGGTTAGCTGCGGGGGACCTCTCAAGTTTGCGTTATTGCACTTTACAGCTGTCATAGTGACTCACTGACAGCTACAGCTGGAGCTGTAACCCATGGGTGTCATTGTCAAACAGCTGTCTGTGTAAAAGCTTTCTCTGAGTGTGTGTGCGTGTGTGTGAGGAAACACAAGAGAGGGCAATATCTGTCAGATCAGATGTCAACAAACAACAACTGTTTGCCAACACTCGATCATCACGTACACTCTTTCTACCACGCAAACAAACACAAACAGCACAAAGGACGACTTAAGGTTGCTAAACGGCTTATAGTGTCTCCTCTGTGCTGTGTTATACCGACACTTAGTATCGGCATGCTGTCTGCTGTTGATTTGACTTTTTGACACTTTCTGTACGTCATAATTCAAATATCAGCAGCAGAGATTTGGAAAGGTGTCTTCATTTGATGGATGCTGTTGTTCAAAGCACCTTCCTTTAGTTAGTGAGAAAGGCATGAGTAGCATTTCACCAATTCTTTCGGTTATTGCCTTGCTCTACCCAAAATGTACAGCGTATATATCACTAATCAACGTATTCCTATACAAACAGTTCATGTGATTACTATGAATGTCCAGCATCTATTTCAGCTCCAGTCTTTTCAAAAATAAACTTCTGTATTCACAAAAACTTGATTAGGTTTAGGCAACAAAACTACCCATCCACCCAGAGTGTTTTAACAGGTCCTTTTAAATATTTAGCACACGGACCACAATTTGAAATGAACTATTGTACCTCAGCAACCAAAGCCAAAGCAGAAACTCTCATAACACCAGATAATAGATACAGCAGGCGCCCAGTTATTCAAGTAAAATAGTGGACACCATCTGCATCTATCTGCATAATCCATACTGGGGTTCTGAGTCTTGCTATCGACTAAAATTGCAAAAAAAAGAAAAAGATTTGTGGGTCAATATTTGTTGTATTCATCTGTGTATTTCCAGAGTGCCTAGTGTCAGTTTCTACATAAATCTACATTAAAAAAAACAGGAATAAACCAATATACTGTTTCCTCTGAGCTGCTGAATAATAATCAGGCTACAAAACTACTTGGTTAGGTTTAGGAAAAGATTGTGGTTAAGTTATGCCACACTGGAAGTGGCGTAACTTAAGTACGGTAGTTCCGTGACAAAAACTACTTAGTTAAGTTTAGGAAAAGATCGCAGAAGTGGCGTAGCTTAAGTACGGACGTTCTGTGACAGCGGCTTCCTGGGGGAATGTTTTTTGACCCACCCATCCACCCCGACCTCCACCCTGCTCATCTTTATACTTGTTCACAATTACGTGGATTGCATACAAATTAATTTCGTAGGATGCATACGAATTACAGCGCATTTACTTTTCGTAGGTATAGCTACGAATGGTGTATGACACCAGCCTGCACTAATACACTGTGTGAGTAGATTTGTGGGATGGTGAAGTAATTCAGGGGTTCAAGCTTTAAAGATATAAAGGAGGGTGGACGCTGACACTTCAACAGGGTAAGACAGAAGTCTCCTTTGAATTCTTGTATGTGTATACCGCTGCGCCTGAATTCCCCGGTTTGCAGGGGAAATAAAGGCGCCGTGACTGCATACAAAATGGATTTAAAGGCAAAGTTTTGATCAAGGAGGTAAGAAATGAGGCAAAGACTCATGAGTTTAACACGTTTCAGCTCGAGTGAAAATGTAGCACTTACTCCAAAGATGTATGACTTCACTTTGCAAAATGGACAGGGAGAGAGTCTGAAGTAAAGTAAAAGAAATGACTGTAGGTCCTAGAGAGAATTAAAATCAGTCCCACAGAATCTGAATTTATTGAGGCAAAACTTTGCTTTGCGGTTTCTCTAAATGAAGCTTTAGACTGCTTATTGTTCTACCATTAAGATCAGCTATAGTTCATGTTAATTATTCACGTCACGCTGTATGTATGTATGTATTTTATAGTCATTTATTAAACATGCGGCGTGTGTGTTTCTGTGTGTTTGTCTATAAAGATGTCCTGCCAAACACACACACAAATGCACACACAAGCAAGTCAACACCCTTTCATACACTTTCTTTTCCCTTCGAGACACACACACACACACACACACACACACACACAGAGCGCTAACATTACATCTATCTGAATGAGTTCCTTCCATTTTCCCTGTGTTGTTATTGATCGTACTTAAACAGCACCACTCCTGTCGGCTTGTACCAGGAAATTGGCTTCATATTGAAACTGTCACAGCGAGGGTGCGTTTCACTTTAGGGCCCGAGGGCAACGTGGAGACGTAGCACGAGAGGAATCAATCTTCAGCCCCTAGCATCGGCTTGTTTCTGTAAAAGGATTTCTTTTTAAGGTATTTCTTTATTAATTAGTACAGTATTTCTGTTAGTTTTGGTGGCAGGGTGGCTTAGCACTTGAGAATGTCCTTTCACCAGGTTCAAACCTGTCCCATCCTTCAGAGAGATACTGGATCTCTGCCAGTTCACATGGCAGCTGCTCTAGCTGACCCTGACCTCGGACCTCCTTGTGGAGGGGATTAACTGAACAGTAAGGAATGATTACAGTCAAAAAAAGATAGTGATGACATGAATCACAGATTAGAAATTGGGTTTTTGTGCAAAGAGCACCTTAAAGCTTGGTTTCATTAAAGAAAATCATATCAATTTGTGCAACGTATCCTCATACAACGGTTCGTATGATATCTCACGAAAAGTTATTTCTCATTTTTTTGTGCGTTTTCCTACGAATGTCCAGCAACACGTGACTCACGTGTAAATGTCTGCCCCAGTCTTTTCAAAATAAACTTCCATCTTCACAGGAAACAACTTAGTTTCAGGCAACAAAACTACTTGGTTAGGTTAGGAAAAGATCATGGTTTGGAATAAATAACACTGGAAGTGGCGTAACTTAAGTACCGAAGTTACGTTACAAATAAATCAACGTTGACTTCTGGTTTCACACAGGGCACAAACACCAGTCTGGTGTTTTTTGACCCACCCATCCACCCTGACTTCCTTCCGACGTGGCTTTGAGCTCTTTATACTTCCTGGTTTACGATTACGTGGATTACAGACGGATTTATTTCGTGGGATATATACGATATATACAGTGCATTACTTTTCGTAGGTATAGCTACGAATGGTGTATGAAAACGGCCTGATTTGTGACAAGGAAAAGTTGTATTTGTCTTATGATTTGAAGAGGAACTGAGTGATTTATATCCAGTGTTCAAGTAAATTGTGATGCTTTTTACCACATAAACTAATCAAAGTTATATATATATAACCAGTTTGTTATACACAACAGCACAGACGTTTATTTTGCAACAGCCAGTTTCTGGTTGGACAATATTGAATTAAAGTAACCAGCAAACTGAGCATGCAGAGTCACACTCTGACTCTGCATGCTCAGGATATTAGGGATGGAACTCATACCTTCCACTTTCAGAAAGCTGTATTGGGAGTTAACAGTACCCTGAGGACTTTTTGAATACTAGTAACACTTTGGAACTATATTTCCATTTTGTTTGTTCTCATGCATACGAATGAGGATGTGCATGCCTGATGTTGCATACAGGTAGATTGCCATGAAACAACGCAAAGGCAGGGAAGAAGACGACTGCTAGCAAGTAAATATGGATGTACATTTTTCAGAGGAAAATCAAAGGAAGGACATTTGTTAGGCCTCTAGGATATATACCATGTGTTTTGGTGAATAACACTGAATGGAAACAGAAACTTAGTTCACAAGAAAACTCCACAGGGCACTTTTAATCAGCTGAACGTGAAGGCCTTCATATATATAATGTCTGGAAGCAGCAACAACCTTTACCATTAACTGTTAATGTTTAAGCATGTTTCCATGGTATTCTATCAATTCTGCTTTACTTTACCAACACACTGAACCAAATGTAAATAACACTTGTTCCCTCTTTCAGCTAAAACACAAACAAACATATGTTGCATTGTATGGCCATATAAGGTCAAAGTCCCCCACATATCAGCAATTCTGAGACTTTCATTTGACTTTCCTTAAACAGAAAGTGAGATTAAAAAAAGCCTGCACACTGTGATAAGTGTCTCATTACGCTCTGTTGCACAAAGTGAATTAGAGAACAACAAAAAAACTCCCAGATTTCAGATTATAATGATGATAAGATGGATCCCTTGCTGCGTAAAATACCTCCACGTTTACCTCCTCATATTATTGTGGTTTCCTGCCAGTTCTTTAAACGTTGTTTGTATGTGTCAAACTCTTGAGGAATGATTTTTTAATCCATATTTCACTTAGTTGGCAGACCGTGACTTAAGACATTCGGTGAATTGCCTGAGCTCATTTTTCACTTTGGCAGATGTTCAATCACAAAGTTAAATATCAACTGTTTACTAAATAACAAATTGAGCTGTGTGATGTATCTAGTTAAAAAAAACACCTGTAAAATTATTAATAATAATGTGCCTTCAGACCTTGGATTGTCTTAGTTTGTGCATGCGTGGTGAGCCCGGTTTTATATAAAAACATCTAGTATATATGTGGCTAAGTGTGTTTCTGTGTGAATGAGATCATTTTCAGCTGTGTGTAGAAATACGTACATTTATAACATATCTCTCTGTGTGCGTGTGTACTTTGAACTCGTACCTTGACCACGTCCACGTCTGTCGAGCTGCAGGTGACCGAGTCGTCCACCTCCCTCACCTGCCCGTCGGTTTCCACGGTAACCAGTTTGATGGGCACTGCGACGCGCCGACCTGTAAGAATGGCTGTGTTCACCACCTCCGTGTCCTACAGACAGAAAGAAAGAAAGAGAAAGAAAAAGATTCTTTTATTATAAAAAGAACATTCTTGAACCCTCAGTTTCTTCCTGTTGGCACGATCAAGTCATTATTATATATTATGCAGCCCTGAATGAGAAGGAACGGTTGATATATTTTTTCGAAGACCTGAAACTTCATGCAGGAATGAAAGAAGTAAAAGGTATTTAGATATAATATTTCCAATATTTTTAATTTTTTTAAATAAGTTTAATTTAAAGAAAAATTATTGAATTGTCTTGAATTTTTTTAATTTTTGTAAAATTATTTTGTTGAAAAATGTATTTTCTAGGGCTGTCAATAGATTACGACATTTAATCACGATTAATCACAAATTAATCGCACATTTTGTTATCTGTTCAAAATGTACCTCAAAGGGAGATTTGTCAAGTATTTAATACTCTTATCAACATGGGAGTGTGCAAATATGCTACTTTATGCAAATGTATGTATATATTTATTATTTGAAATCAATTAACAACACAAAACAATGACAAATATTGTCCAGAAACCCTCACAGGTACTGCATTTAGCATAAAAAATATGCTCAAATCATAACATGGCAAACTGCAGCCCAACAGGCAACAACATATGATATATGATACCAGTATCTTCACTCTAAACTCTTTAAAACTGAGCCAGCTACAACCTAAAAATAGCAAGTTATTATCACATTAACTTTGACAGCCCTTGTATTTAGATATAATAATTCCAATATTTATATTTATTCTGGAATTATTTACATTTTTGTGAAATATTTTGTTGACTAATTTGTCGTCTCATTCTATTTCTAACATTTCCTTTCCAACAGCATTCCTAGTAACACTTGTTGTTTGAGACAAAGTGGACTTTTTGTTGTTTCTACTTAGACAACATGCATTTAACTTGTCATAAACGTGAAATTTAGCCCTAATGTGCTGCTACAGTATGTGAGCTTTAGCATCTCTCTACCCAAAGTGCATGAGAAGAAGACATGAGTGAAGATGGTGAAAGATGCAGCAGGAGAGACAGGAATAAACAAGTAACAGAGACCAGGGGAGATTTTTAAAGGAAGGGGAGAGAGAAAAAGAGAGAGAGAGAAAAAAAGAGGCGATTATAAAGCTCACAATTAATGTAATCAGCATGATTACATTTGATTAGATCCTGCCAACAAAAATAGCACAAACAAACCAGCACATACACACACCTCAGAGCGCCCTGTGCCAGCGTCAATCTTGATTATTTGGCATTGAGTTTCCAAGGGGGCATTTATCACCGCCAACACACACACCAGCCTGATTACGGGGTGTTTCGCTGGGCCCACTGTTTCTGGATGGGAAGTGTGTTTGTGTGTGTGTGTGTGTGTGTGTGTCTGCTTTTTGACTCTGGTGGAATTCAGCTGAGCATACAGGATGCCAGCAGAGAAGATGAAGAAGAAATGCAGAAGAAATGTACTGCATTGTCCACAGTTCACTGTGTGTCTCCAGACACAGTTTGCATTGAAATGGTCTCAATAAAAAATGTTCTGCACCATAGGTGTACAAGAATGTGTGTTTTCTTGTATCTCTCTCTTTGTGAGGACACATTTTTTCAGATTGAGCATATTTTTTATGAAGTTAGGTCCTCACTTCTTTAGTCAGACTCAGTTTAAGAGATAGCACTGGGTTTAGGTGAAACTTTAAACGTTGGGTTGAAGCATATAGGGTTTGGTTTGGGGGCAAGAAAGTGCATTTTGTCAATGAGGGTTCTTGCAAATAGGCTGAACTTTTCAACCGGCAGTATTCAGATTAGGACTGGGCGATATGACTAAAATCTTCCATCAAGATATAGGTAATTTCATATCTTGATAATGATATATATCACTTTATATATGAAATAACTTGTGATTTTTAGGTTAGCAGGCTCAGTTTTAAAGCTAAAGTGAAGATACTGGCATCATATGAAACTAAAAAACCTAAAGAATCCATTGGTAACCATGTCATACTAGCTTGTCAGTAAAGAGGTTAAATAACGCTCCAAACTTGAGCTAAATTGTGGCGAGGAAAAACTGTCATGGCTATTTTCAAAGGGGTCCCTTGACCTCTGACCTCAAGATATGTGAATGAAAATGGGTTCTATGGGTACCCATGAGTCTCCCCTTTACAGACATGCCCACTTTATGATAATCACATGCAGTTTGGGGCAAGTCATAGTCAAGTCAGCACACTGACACACTGACAGCTGTTGTTGCCTGTTGGGCTGCAGTTTGCCATGTTATGATTTGAGCATATTTTTTATGCTAAATGCAGTACCTGTGAGGGTTTCTGGACAATATTTGTCATTGTTTTGTGTTGTTAATTGATTTATAATAATTAATATATGCATACATTTGCATAAAGCAGCATATTTGCCTACTCCCATGTTGATAAGAATATTAAATACTCCCTTTAAGGTACATTTTGAATAGATAAAAAATGTGTGATTAATCGCGATTAATTATTTTAATCGATTGACAGCCCTATTAAAAAGTTACACATGCTGTATATAGAAATCTCCATAAAGATGCAGAAACTGGAGGAAGACGAAGAGAAAACACATAAACTCACAAACACAGTATAAACAAAGTATAAATAGAATATCAGGGTAGAGATACACTCTTGCAGACATGTACACACAAATACACCTAACAAGATAGGACCTCTGACACACACACTGAAGAGTTCAAGCGCATGTGACCAGTGACACGTTGGCTAATGCCGTATCCTTCTCTGCCACACACCGTTATGTGACCTTTACTTAATGAGATCTCCCTCTCTCTCACACATACACAAAGACACTTTCTTAATCTGTGATTCTCTTAGTTTTCTCTCTCTCTCCTTCTTCCACTCTGCTCAGTCTTGCCTGAAATCAGAAATAGATACTATAGATATATAACGCGACAGAAGAGAGTGATGCAGGTTGAAGGTGAGAAACAGGTGAGGAGGAGGAGGAGGAGGAGAAGTGGGGACAAACAGGATTAAAAAGCATGCAAAGATGAAAGTGGGAGCGCGGGAGAGGAAGATGAAGGGCACAAAGAAAGTAGACGTGCAGAAAAAAATAAAGACAAATTAACGGGAAGATTCCTCTTCCGCCTCGAGGGGAGAGCAGATGGAGGGATAAAAAATCAAAGAGGAAGAGTGATTGTGTTTGTGTTAGTATGTAGCCTATATGTTAAAATGTATGTGTGTGTGTGAATCCTGTGGCAGTAGCCTCTTGGAGGCCTTAGTAGTGCCACAGATAATATCATGTTTACATCTCTGCTATCTGCACCACAGGCCAAAAGAAATGACAACAAGCCGGGGAACATATTTTTTGTAAAGAAATAAAAAAATGAGAGTTATTGGATATCCGTGTATTTTATTGCTGCCTCCTGCAAAACACTTATATCCAATTTTCTTCCTTGAACTAAAAGCTTAAGTGAATTTAAACTGGCAACAAAGTGGCCATTAAATAGTTTTACTTTGTGTGTCAGTGTGTGGAGTTTTTCTTTATCTGAGTCAAGGGTGTACAGGCAGAGGTTGAACGGTGTCGGGTACGGTGGCTGAAATGGCTCAAAGCATAGAAACTAATAAAGGTATAAAAAACAAAACTGAGCATGATAAGTCTCCTTTAATACCCCATTCAGAGGGATCCACTGACACAAGTTGAAAATTAATTGGTAGTCTATTTGCATGGGCCGACGCGCGTCAGCTGACCTGAATCCGTGACCCTTCCTCAGACCTGGGTTGAACACGACAGGCACTAGTTAGCGTTGGTGAACAAGCCTCTCTAATAGGGATGGAAACGTAATTGAATTATATTCATGTTAAATCATAATTGAACTGACTCCCTGAGGAGAGAGAGAGAGAGAGAGAGAGAAAACATAAACCAAAACTGTTCATGGTAACAGCGAGAGATTAATCTGTCACAGTCATCTCGTATGAAGAGGTTCAGAAAACCTGCCTTATTAGCTCGTATACTTTACTCAACAAGCAGACTGTCATTGCTGGTACCTTATTTACCTTCATGTTAATAACAACGTGTGTTTACTAGTAAATACAGAGATGATGAATCACAGAGAGCAGAATAAAGAGAGAAACAGAGCGAAAGGAGTGGGGAAAAAAAACAAAAGCAGAAAATTAGAAAAAATAGAGAAAGTGGAAAAAAATAGATAAAACACAGCAGGAAGAAGAATATTAGAGCGAGAGCAAAGGAGATGGAAAAAGAGACAGAGAGAGAAAAGGAGAGAATTTCATGCCTGTCCAAGGAAATTATTAAGTGGCTCGTCAACAACCGGCTCCCCGCTGCCTTCAAAAGCTGCTCCACACTGCACCGAGATAAGCTCAGAGGAGGTGTGTGTGTGTGTGTGTGTGAGGTCTAGTGTGTCAAGTATTTCTATGTATGAATGAATGTGAGTTCATGTAGGTTCCTGCATACACCTGTGCACATATGTGTGTGTGTGTGTGTGCATGAGTGAGTCAGAGAGATGTGGGAAGACGGAGGGAGCAACAGAGAGAATAAATGTGTGTGCATATGCATGAAGTATGCACTGACAAATACGCTTGTGTGTGCATGTTGCAGAGAGAAGTGAAGTCTAGGAAACAACCTCTCTCTTCAGTGGAGCTTATCCATGCATGTGTGTGTGTGTGTGTGTCCTGTAAGGTGTGCGGTTTAAAGTGAAGCAACTAGAGCGAGACCACCCATCACAGGAACACACACAATGTCACACACACGCACACACACGCACACACACACACGCACACGCACACACACACACACACACACACACACACACACACACACACACAGTGTTGTAAAAGAGTTGACACAGTGAAAAAAAACTGGAGCTTTTTGCTCTTCTGTACAAATTCAATTCCAACTGTGACTTACAATAAGAGTATGTAAGCAGTTCTCTTTCCGTCTCGCCCTCCTCCTCTGTCGGTCCATCACTCTCTCTTTCATTTACACACACACACAGACACACAAACACACACAAACACGGGAATCTCATCCAGTCAAAATGGAAGTACTGCCGTTTAATCTTTGACTGTATTTCCAGTAAACGCACAGAGACATTAACACATAAGAAAACATATCTACCCTATCTACTTCACTCTGTTCGTTCCATTAAATTGTCAAGTTTCTCATTTGGGGGAAATTGCTCGGAACATATATACGACTCCGAGTCTCTCTTTTGGTCTCACTGCGACCTTTTCACCACCGTCTGATAACACAAACACTGTGGCCTTGCCTTGGGCTGCTTCTTCTGCTGCTCCACGTAATGAATTAAAATCTCTAAATTGTGTGAATAAAAATGAAATTCATGCCCTATAGTCCTTTTTTCTAGAGAGGTAAATGCTGTGCTATACAGCAATGACTTCAATTATTTTATTGATTTTGAAGGTTAAATGAGTCAAAGGTAGCTGCAGTGTTAATTTTGGCTATTTTAGATTTAGCCTTAGTCTTATTAGTATTAGTAGTTTTAGTCACATTTTAGTCATTTTTATCCTTCATAGCTTTAGTTGACGACCACTCAAAACGTTTTAGTCCAGTTTTAGTCACCGAAAAGTCATTTGATTTTAGTCAAAATGTTTTCTCCCCCTAATTTTGTCAGTTATTTTTTTTATTTAACCTTATTCCTGTTCAGTCATCAGATTATATTGAACATTTCTGTCATTTTAGTCAAACTTATTTCACATAAAATGTATCTTATTATTGATGAAAATAATGCAGCTTTGCAGTTAGTTGGATTCCTCTTGACTTTGCTCATTAATGATGTGCAGTTCAGTCGCACCCAGCGGTCAGTTATGAGAGCCAATCAACCCACACAACAAAAATACGTGTTAATCAACCACCCGAACCCGACCCAACCCGCAAACCACCAACTTTATGCATTAGTGTAGCATAAGTGTCAATACTGAGGTGTGAGACAAGAAGGACAGAGACGGACTGAGTGCCACTGCCACCGTTGTTGCCTCGACAAGAGAGAGAGAGAGAGTGACAGAAAGAGGGGAAGAGAAGGTGGAAGGTGACAAAAATAAAGAGAGATTTTGGTAAAGTTTCTATGTTTTTAAACTACATTTTAGTCTCGTCATTTGTCGTCAATGATATTGCATGTTTGATATCGTCGCCGTTGGTGTTTAATGACGTCGGTGCCGTCTCGTCATCGTCTCATCTTAGTCATGGAAAAAAGATTGTTGACGAACATATTTCGTCATAGTTTTCATTCATGAAATTAACACTGGGTAGCTGGAGTCTGTGTCACATTTTGTCTGTAAAGTTAGTAGAAAAAGTTGTGCAGACATACACTTGTTTCTACACAGTTGCATGATGTTAAGTATATGTGTATCTCGTATAACTGGTAGGGGACATTGTGTTAAATCAAAAGCAATCAATGAATCAGTCTCTGTCCCTCCGGCGATATTCCATGCTTGTCATTGACATACTGACGCACACACACACATACACTAATACACGCATGGGCACATACTAACACGTGTGTGTAGCAAACACCACAAACACTCTGTTGAAGCAATTAAATGACATAAAAATCTGTTAACGCCACTTCATTTATCGACATATTAACCAATTAGCTAATTGGGCAAATTGTTAATGGAGTAAGTGGCTTTTTTCATCAGGAAGTTAACAAAAACCCTCCAGGAACAGACAGAGAGGGAATTCCATCCAGACCTCAACCTTATATCGTTATGTATTCACTGTTTGCATTTCTCTGTATATAATACAAGACTCAGTCAAAACCGAGTATATGTCTGGACCGTGTACGGTCAGTCTGTGAATCTGTGGCTGAATTGTTACACAAATAGTCAGTGGTCATGTCTATAATGTTAAATCTAGCGCTATATGTCCACCAGGTCCGGCGAAGGCACTAGGGGAGGCGCTGCTCCACTCAACTGGCCGTTCAAGCGGTGACGTACCCTATCGTGGAATACACCGTTTCATTTTAGAGATTGATCGCCTCATTTGACAGCCTGGTCCAAGTTTCGTGCGCTGGACGCGTAGCGCTGGACAGGCTCGTTTGCCTAAAGTCAACTTTATGCAAATACAGACCCTCTCCAACTCGCCGCCACACTCCCACCATGCACGGGGCGACTGCTTCCCCTGCTTTCCACAGGAAATGAATGGAAAGCGTCAAGACGCCCTCCGTCACCGGATCTTGTGGCAATACGTCGATAGAGGAGCACTCGCGCCGGTGAGTGGAACTGCTGAAATGCCCCCCCCTTTCCTCCCCTCTCATTGTTCCCGCCTTTTCATTTTAAAAGAGCAACGGCCAATGAGGAAACTCCAACACTTGGCCGACCAGTCGTGTAACTTTTTGCGTCGCAAAGTGAGCGAGGGTATCAAATCAGAAAGAGAAAGAGGAAATAAAAAGACTGGTATCGAAGAAGACATATTTTGTGTGAGCAAAGAAAAAGAGAAGCAGAGTTCAAGGATGAGAGAGAGGAGAGAAAGTCAGTTTTATCATTAAGAACCTTCCCTTATGTCTTGACACAAGTAAAGCTATATGAATGGGCTACAGGTTAAGTAACAGTTTGAGGGAGAGCAGTATAATTGGATGGTTTATTGAGTGTTTGACCAGGGGCAGAGCAGTGAAATACTAAATAGTGTGTTCATCTGAGTGAATGTACAGTGTATGAGGGAGCAGGGCAGAATGATAAAGAGGGAGGAAGAGATACAGAGCATAAAGAAAACGAAGAATTTAGAAGTTTTTTTCTCATTACATTGGTTTTCTTTGGATGCTTTCTGTTGGCTCTTTATCTCACTACACTGCTATCTTTTCCAAGTCTATTGTCCCTGAACCCTCCTCACCTGTTTCTTACTTTCGACCTGTTTTGTTTTATCTGTATCTGATTATAAAAGAGAGTAAACACAACAGAATTAAACATAAAGCTTGGATGTGTGTGTGCACGAGAGACAGAAAGATAGCAAGGCCACAGCAGAAGGCCAGAAGAACATAAATCACAGGTCATGCATGCATGTGTGTACGTTGTTTATTGCACTATATACGGCATTAATAAAGCAATAAAGTCAGTGACGGTGTGCATGTGTGCAAATCAGATGTTCAGCATCTTACTGCTCCAATTCCATTTTCACGGCTGGGTTAACACATTAATTGAGGTTGTTTCAAGTCGAGTTATCTTGCTGCATTGACATAAATTTGGTTTATGTACTTTATAAAAGGTGTTATTTCAATCTAGCAGCATATGCAGATTGCTTATTTATCTGAAGATATACAATGGTAAACCATTGTAGACGAGAGAAGTATTTAATAAAATAGAATATTATTATTTAATTAAAAAAAATATGATTATTGCTGGTGCGAAAATGAAGAAATCTTAAGCATACTTAAGACATTTAGACATAATTTAGTATAATAACATATATTTTTTGACTTTGAGTACAACACACATATATATTAATACAGATAACTGTCCGGACCTTGACTTTATCTAAAATGTGTCACCTTTTATTTTGTCTTTAAAGCGAGTTTTTCCTTGTCTCACTGTTGTCACATCTGTCACAACCTGTACATGTACAAAGTGTTTTCTGTGTGTGTGTGCGTGTGTGTGTGTGTGTGAGAGAGAGTCAGGGCTCAGCTGTGAAGGGAAAATTGGTTGAAGGCACTTAGCTGCAATTTACTACAGACCCATTAAACACATCAAGTGTATCGCACTTCCTTTCTGTGTGTGTGCAGACACATTTGTGTGTGTGTGTATGTGTGTCGTGGCCCTGGACACTATTTTAGATTTAACTGCCTTAATGTACTGCACATGCTGACTGTTAAGAAGTGTAAGTATTCACACACACACACTGAGCACACTTGGACAGTGATAATTCCCACATGACTGTTTTTAATTAACACATTTTACTTGAAATTTAACCAAATCAAAGAAGGGAAATAGGTGAAATAGGTGCAGAAACATCAGCTGGGATAAAGACAACTAATACAAATAATTAATTTTAACCTGTTAGAGTAATCTAGTTAGTCTTTTTTGTTGCCCCGACTAATGCTATTTTGATTTAATTATTATAATTTAATGAATATTGTTATTATGATAGACCAGTATCTAAACAAAACACAAAAATTGAAATAAAATTAGACCACAAATTAAATTTTCCCAGGAAAGTTTCTGTTTTTTACAATGATGCTAATAGACTTTATTACACGGCTTTGTTGAATACTCGATTCTGATTGGTCAATCACTGCGTTCTACGGTCTGTTATTTCTTTATAGCAGATCGTTGCTATGTATAACAGACTATTGCTACGGTTGCAGTTCTGATGTCGGACTTTGGCGGATCGTTTTTGTGCCAAAATATATTGATTTCTTAAGTAACTAGCCGCATAATAAGCAGGGTAATGTACAGCGTTCATTATTGTGACATAAACAATTGTTGTGCGGCATCGCCCTGTCTGGGTTTATTTCACATTAATGACCGGCTCGCTGTACATTATCCCTTACATAACTCATATGAGTGATTTCTGGTTAAGTTATAAGGCAACTAAAACTACTTTTGGGAAAGATCAGCTTTGTGATCATGAAACAATATTGGCCGCTGGGAGAAGACAGGATGCAATCTTTGGTCTCCGGTGTCAAAGTCACTGTTACTGTTGAAACAGACATAGGCCTGTATTACTGATACTCAACCGTAACGTTACAGTTTTTTTTTTATTAAATTATAAAATGTTATTAAAAACTTTCCTTTTTGACTATAACTTGTCAGTGCATGCCTCCCTTTGTGTGCAGCAAGCAGGAGAGCAAACTATTTTTTGACTGCAGTGAAAATGTTGTTTTTGAAAGGCTAAACGCCAACAAATATAGATTGAAGCATCATATTTTGTTAGATAAAAACATGTTGTGGATTTTGGTAATGATTACATCTAACTTTTTTTCAATACGTTTTGGCTTTTAGACTTAACGAATAGAAATTGTTGATTTAGAATTTGTATGTCAACGTTATTTTGAATGAAGCTTTGAAGCTACAAACTATTCGCTACACACCCAATTACAGAAAACTTTTTTAGTTTTTTTTTAGTATTTTTTTTGGGACAGGATATTAATTATTTCATTGATTGCAAAACATGTAAACATGGGTCAGTTCACGCACTTGAACAAATGACCAGTGCTTTCATTAAGCACACTCATATTCCAAGTAAAGAATTACAGCAAGTCATATAACATGCATTACATTATTAAGTGTGAACAATAGGCAGTACTCTTTGGCAACTTTCATCATGGACCAAAAGAAAAACGTTTGTGTTGCTAGATAAGTTGAACTGTTTTGTGAAGAGCAAGGGCCACTTCACTATTTACTATACAACCCTGTTCCCTTAAAGAGCAGTAGCTGCATTAGAGCATAACACTTCAACTGATAAAACATTACTTTGTGATCTTCATCTTCATTATCATATCTCTTAACTCAAGTATTCTTGGTACGAAAAGACAGCAGGAAATGAAGCTTGCCCACTAGCCAGAGGTGAGTGATTTAGAGAATGGAAAGAGCTCAGAGGAGTTCAAGCTTGGAACAGATAAATTAAGCTATTTTGGTGATTTAAAAGTGTTATTTGTTATGTCCAAACAGTTACATGCAACCATCCATCTTTTGGCCTATAGCATCATTGATTAAATTGTGAATTATTAACAGTGATTTCTATAATATTATAGACCTAATATACAGTATATTTTCTTCCTTAAAGGTGTTGTGGGAAAAAAAAACACTTGTCAAGTAGCATGCAGTGATGCCTGCAACAAATCGTTTTACTTTACCCATGTTTCTTCTGTTTCTTTCCTAATATGTCTCTCCCTCTCTTCTTGGAGAGAAGTTGTGGAAATAGCTTGTTTTTGCATTTGGTCTTGTTGAAGTAAATGAACCTCGACTTCAACTGATATTGTTATTCAGCAGAGCGGCTGCCCGGTGCCCACATAAGTCAATACTGTTCAGCAGAGACTGTCTTTCTAATGTGCAAACTGTTGCATCATCAATATCACATCAGTTCCTTACGTCTACGAACGCAGACAGTCTGCATATATCAGGATGTGGTTTTCACTGAATGTTTAGATGAAGAAAACAAAACAAAATGTGTGCACGTAGAAGTAAAAGTGTATTGTGAGTCTGATGCAGCACATTTTATACACCAAAAATTGTATCTCATTTTCTGATAGGATGTGGTTTGATTTCAAACACACATTTTCATTGTTTGATGAAGTCACGCGGTGGCCCTGTGTGACTATTCATTTGAAATTATTAAAAAGGATTTGTGTAAATGGATGGGAGGTCAGGCAGGGCATTAGAATAGCCTAGCTGAGGCCAAATCTGGCATGTGGGATCTCTTTTCTGTCACGGTCACAGGTTGTCATTTGTGTTTTGATTGGTTGCCAACCTCAAGAGGGCGGGTCTTAGAGGGCAAACGCCTGTCTTGCAAAACAGGAATGTGACCAACGTCACAGGAAAACTAGAATCAACATCGGCCAGGGCTTCGGTTCGTGGAGGGAAATTCGTTTGGTTTTCAAAACGGACCTTGGGCTGGCAAAATTCCTATTTTACAGGTAAGTTTACATTAATGCCAAGCATGCAAAATATATAGTGATATTGTGGTTTTAGCTGTTAATTACTTTCAGTCCTCTGTGTGTTGCCTCGCTGTTTTGACAGATGCTCGCTCACATTCACGCAGTACGAGCATAAGCGCGTGCAACAGGATGCTGACTGTTGACGACTTAACGGCCACAGGTGTCACTGTTAACAAGCAATTTCTTTCTTTTTAGAGCATCCTTAAAAGACAAAACTGGAAGAACTTTTCAACATATGGTTTGTCTTTCATCATGGTGTCCTCTGCGTCTTCTCGCTCTTCGACCTCAGACAGAAAGACGCAGTTACAGCCCGGGATTCTCTCTGTTTAGTCTCAGTTAATATTCGGTAGTTTTTCCAGATTCTGTGACCCCTCATCTTCCCACTAGTCACCCTCAGCGAGGTTCAACCTTCTGTTAACTATTAATAATTTGGGGTGACAGTAGCTCAGTCCGTGCAGTCCATAGGGACTTGGCTTGGGGACCAAATCCAGCGAGAACAGTGTGGACTGGTAGCTGGAGAGGTGCCAGTTCACCTGAGCAAGGCACCGAACCCCCAATTGACTGACAACTGACTATGGCAGCCTCATCACCCCGACATCTCTTCACACAAATAATGCATGTCTATACTGTAGCTCGCTGCTCTGTGCACCCAAGGTTTCTTTTTTTCTTGCCACTGTTGCACTGAGTGCATGCTCATGGGGGATCTCTTGGTGGCTCTCTAAATTATAGAGTACGCTCTAGACCTGCTCTATTTGAAAAGTGTCTTGAGATAACTTCTGTTATGATTTGACGCTATATAAAGAAATTAATTGAATTGATTGTGTGTATTTGATATGACAAATGATAAATGACTTTCTCCCAGAACGCCTGCATCTATTATCTGTTCACCTTTTACCTGCCTGAAAAATGTTTTTCTGATGACCTGCTGTCGATGTCCTGCTGTCTTCCAGTTCTGTTTGTTTACCTGAGTCAAACCGTGCCTGTTGCAAACGGTAGCCTTTAGGATCTACCAGTGAGGAGCCTTTTAACCTGCCTGGACCAGCCTGTTGAATCCTCCTCTGGCTCTACCAAAACTGTGCCAGTCTTTGTTGTTGTGGTGGAAGTCAAATTGGACGAAAAGTTGCACGAAACACACACATACAGTTTTCTGCTGACTATATTCTGCTGCGGTGTGAACACAGCGTGTTAGAAAAGACAAAGTCGCAATGTGAGACAGAAACAGACTGACTGAGTAAGGGAAAGGTTGAAGAAAGGAGGAGAAAGACGGTGAAAAGAAGAAGAATGTGGTTCGAATATTTAAAGAGGAAGTGAGAGAAAGGAAGGGACATGATGGAGTGAAGAGAGAGGAAAAAAGAACAATGGAGAAAGAGGACAGAGATGGGAGAAGAAGGGGGAAATGTGAAAACAGGAAAAGAAGGATCATGAGGTCTAAATACTGAAGAGGAGGATGAAGAGGAGGGGAGGTGGGAGGGAGAGAGAGACAGATGAGGGAGGTGACAGCTGGGCGAGCTGCCTAGACAAGATAGAGGTTTTGGACTGTGTGTGTGTGTGTATGTGTGTGTGTGTGTGTGTGTGTGATATGTCAGGGATAAATGGCTATTATCACTATGACAATGTTAATTACAGCCAGACTATTAGGCCCGAGGAGTGCCGGCTCATTTATTTGGCTGCAACACAGTTGTGTGTGGGCGTGTGCATGTTTGAGTGTGTGCCTATGCCGTCTTTTTTTTTTTTAATACTTGTGAGTGTATAAGTGTGTGTATGTGATAGCATCAAATCTATTTGTTAGACAGAGTAATTACTTCAGGCTTTGGCCAAACGCTGAAATGTTTCTTGTGATCTATAAGACTTCAGACTAATCATTACTAACTGAGCTCGAGCCAAATTTCCTCTCTTTCATTGGGAGTTATTTTAAGGCTTTCATAAAATGTTTCTCCCCTATGGAATCAAAAGATTATTGGTGCAGTGGTGGAGCTTTTTCCCACATATCCTTGGGAAAATTATTGATTGAGCTCGTGTGCTTTCATCAGACGTTCACACTTTAGAACTACCTAGTGTGAGATAATGTAGAGAGAGACATAAACAGGGTATTATGTATGGGATCAATAAAGGGCCAAAAGAAGTTGAACCTTTAAAATTAAATTCTGAAATAACCTCACAGTTTCTATTTGTACAGTATATCATCTCTATAGATTGCATATGAATGTGTCTTGATTTGTCAACATGTAAAAAACAAAAACACAATCAAGTTTGTAAATGTTTTAAAAAAGATGAAATCTGCAAATAAATACAGTTAACAAAAAAGCACCAATAAAAGCATTTTGAGAATGCGTAAATAAAATGAGTGCGTGAATGATTTCAACCTTGAGGTTACACAAAAAGTCCAGGAAAAAGAATTGTTTGAGTATACAGTATATTTAAAGTTGTGACCTTGAAAAGTAACTTTTAAAGTCGGTGTGTTACGGACGTTATGGAACGCATGAGTTTTGTCTTTACAGCTTAATCTGAGGTCTTTAAAGATGCTGCTTAATTCATATGTAGAGTTGATGCTATGATGATGTTTAAGTTGATGGTTCAACATATCTATTGCTGGAATAGTCCAACATTTTGGAAAATATTTAGATTCTATTTTATATTTGCTTTCCACATTACACTTTTGCCTACACCATTGGTTCCCAACGTAGGGGTCACGACACCCACTAGGGGTCGCCAAAGCTTCAAGGGGGATCGCAAAGTGTTCTTAATTTTAAGGGGTGTAAGACAACCTTTTTTTAAAATATACAGTTGGCCTATATCTCAGCATTTCATTCATTTCTGTGAAGAAAACTAAATTAAATTGTTTTTTATTCACATTTTAAGTTTGAATTATAATTTAAGATATAAACTTAAAAATAAAACCTCACAGGATAAGGGCACAGTGAAAACCTGAACACAAGCCTCATTATTGCCTCGTCCTGCATTAGAAAAGTACACTGTTAAAACAACCAAAGAACTAATAGAACAACGGCCAAGCAAAAAAAAATATATATACAAACAAAGAATTGTATTTAAAGTGCCTAAAAATAAAACTCATCTCTGTTGCAGTATTCACAGGAAATAATCTGCTCAAGGTAGAGAAATGAAGCTTATGCATAAATTCAGTTAGGGAGACTAGGTGTGCAATCTCATTCATTCTCATTCATTCTGGGTCTCTCGCTCATGGGCTATTAATATGTCAGCTGATTATGGACGTCTCTCTTTTCAGTGACCAATCAGATCTTGCCATATCTCCCTAAACCAATCACATTGCTGCTGTCAAAAGTTTAAAAACCGTTCTCCTCTATGCTGTTTTCAGTGTCAGTATTCAGCACAAACGGATGCGACCCTCCACCACCCCATCACCTCCAGATTCATCACATCAGAGTAATCCTGCTCCACTTCATTCATCGGATCTGCATCAATCTTCACTACCACCATCACCAGTGTCTAGACCCGGGGGAATATTACTAAATCCTACTACAGCCTCACTTCCCCCTTATTATTTCACATTGGGTCTAAATCGCCAAAGAATGTTACTATTCATTATTCGTGCACTTTGTAATAAATCACCATTCAATTCATACGAGTCTCTCCTGATTGAAACAAAGAAGTACGGACGTTTAGCTGGTTCTTGAAAGCTGTGACTGTGAAAGTAATCTGTCTTCTAGTGATTTGTTGGATGTTGTCACACTGCAAATATGTAGTCAACAGCTTGTTTATTTTTTACACTATTATTATTATCAATGTGTTGTGTGTGAACACGTATTCCACTCCCATACAACATTTCACTGCAACTGCCAGCACTTCTAACTTTTGCTTGATATGTCAGTGTTTGTGAGGCATAATTGCATGAACTAGGCACAGCATAATACGTGTAGGCGTACGGAACTGATGAGAGCTGAGAGCAGGCGTAGATGGGAGGGCGTTTTTGAAGGTACTGTTGATCCTTGTGTGACTAATTCAACCACACACTGCACGATGAAACATGTCCAATTGATAACGTCAAGGCAATAAACTCCCAGCTGGTGGGTGGACAACAGTGTAAAGCCTTGATTGTTTTCAGGTACCTGTGTGAAGTGTGGCTGTGTGTGAATCTCAGGCGGGATATTGTTCAAAAAGAACATTGATGCTTAGGTAACCTTCCTCGTTGCTGCTGTATAAATGATGGTTAAATGGCACACACACTAAAAATAAACACTGCTATCCATCTCTGTGCCTCAAAGTCACAGTGAAAGTGCAAGTTAAAGTGAATTTAGCTTCCATAAGGTGACGTATTTCAAAGTGTTTGTTGCGTAACTTACATATGCAGCGTTAGTTTAGTACACAAGTTACATAAAATAAGTCAATGTTGACTTGATGTCCTGCATAAAAGTCTGTGCTTGTTCCCCCAGACCATCCACCCAGACCTCCTTCCTACGCAGTCTTTCTCACTCTTTATACTACGGCATTTGCTCTGACTGTCTAATACTGATGCAGATGGGTTTACATTGGAGTTATAGTTCAAAGCCTGATGTGTCTCATACAGACGATAAGTCCCCACAGTCCCTTCATTGGTACCAAAGAGCCGTCGGATGGTTTGTGAACGTAACATCACTACCATATAAGACTGTTGGCCTGCACCTACACCTCCCCATCCCACGTTGTTAAATCAGGAGGTGGAGGATGAGGGTGAAATGAATAAACACACACACTCTGCTAACTACTGGAAGGTCAAGGTCATAGGAGAACTTAAAGCATGTATTTTGTATTTCACTGTCTTACTCATACCATACAAGCACCAGACTACAGACATGCCTAACCTACATCCTGCCTGAATTTGGAAATGGAATTATTATTGTTTTATTTTATTTTTATTCTTGTTTGAAATAAAGTATATTCAATTCAACTGTCATTCAGAGTGAATTACTGTACAATAAGCAGTACAATAATAAGCTGTATAATGAGACTCATGAGCAAATTTATTTATTTGATAGTTTTTTTTTTGTTTCTGTTGCTCTTTTCTCTCGTGAGTTTCTTTTCATATATTTCATTGTTTTGATGTATGAAACCATTTGATTTTTTTCTTTTTTCTTTTAATTGAAATGATTCTTCTGTTTGTGATACTCTCTCTGTGGCAGTAACAGAAAGGCTCCTACTCCTACGCTAATTTACAACCAGCCTGAGTATGAACATCAGTTGAAAGTCTACTATGTTGAATATACTGTAGATCAAATCATGTCTGTCAGTCAGGTGGAAAGATTTTCACTGACTGTCCGTATCCTAAACCTCGTCAACTCTGCAGCCAGTGTCGCTGTCTGTCACCACGCTAATTGCAGCTGCTAACGAGATGCTAATGAGCCTGTGGGGGTATCTGGGAGTCCATCGCCTTGTTGCTGGGACAATTAGCACACGCATAACCTACTTCCATTCTGACCCACTGCCAACGTGGAAACCAAGGTTGAATCTATGGACTGACACAATCACCTCACATGCACACACAACGCTTGTGTTTTGCATCACAAACACGCCTTTACACACACACACACACACACACACACACACACACACACACACACGCACACACACACACACACACACACACACACACACACACACAGGTGCTAATGGGGCCAAAAGGATAAGTCTTCCTGGGGACAGCGTTTAGATTTGCCAGTGGTAATTATGCACACAGCTAATTAGAGCAGGTAATTAGCCAGAGAGGCTGTTGTTTTAAGACCTTCCTGAAACACAGATTATACAGGTGCAATAACACTGAGTGTTTGTGAACACCTACAGTGTGTCTATGTTTATATATTTATGTATTTGAATGTTTATGTATACTGGTATTTATGTGAGAGACTTTTTGCTTTATTATTGGGTATAAGAAATGTGTATTTGTGGGATTTTGACACTGAATTAACTTTGAATATCGAGATCAACATGTGGCACATACTAATAATTTCAAGCATTTGAAGGGATAATGTACAGCTAGCCGGTCATTGTTGTGAAATAAACCATGAGAAGGCGATGCGGCAAACCGACGCGAAGCAAAGGGCGATGCAAGGACCCCTCTTTCATCGCCCTGAAGGGGTTTATTTCACAACAATGACCGGCTAGCTGTACATTATACCGCTTATTACACGGCTACTTACTTAAGAAATAAATAATTTACCACAAAAATGGTCCTCCAGAGTCCGACATCAGTACCGCGCTCGTAGCAACAGTCTGTTACAAAGAAATAACAGACCGTAGAACGTTGTGATTGACCAATCAGAATTGAGTATCCAACAAAGCCGTGTAATAAGTCCAATCCAGAATCATAATCACCTAAATGGGACGAACAGATCACGTCATAGTTAGAATTTATTCCTAAAAGCACTGCTGCTAACTGATAGATGTGTTGTCAGCCAAATGAATTAAAGAGTCTTTTATTATTTTGTGTCATTGAGACTCTTTGACTCTTATCCCTGCTGAATGTATGACCTGGGTCCTTTGCTTTTTTTGATCATCTAAAAAAACATCCAATTTGTACTACTGTGGCATTTAGGGCAAGTTGACATGGATAAGAGCATCAGTTAAATGTCTGAAATACAAAATGGAAATGGAAAAAGCAGCTGACATTTTGCTCTCCTCTTCACAAATTTATGAAACGCAAAAAATGCAGAAGGAGATGAAGGGGAAGGGAGAGGGAAACAGAAATGGATGGATGGATGGAGAGAGAGCGGGAGGGGAGAAGGAGAAAAAATGGAGGGAGGGGCCTGTGCAAGGAGAGAGAAGTCAAATAGAGAGAGGGAGAGACGAAGAACAGGAGGGAGGAGGGATGAAGACATTTGGTAGATATGAAAGCTAACAGCCCATCCAACCCCCCCACCCCACACACACAAACCACTCTTGCAAAGATCCCAGAAGAATTGTACTTTCAATTTCCAGACCGCTAATTGCATTAGAACTGCCCTGCTCTCGTCTCCTCTCTCTCTACTTCTCCTTCTCTACGTCTCTCACTCATCTCTCTCCTCCTCTGAGCTGCACCAGGACTTCCAAGGGACTATTACATGGTGCTCTGCACCTCCACCGGGCCCTCCTCTTTCTCTCCATCTTCCTCTCTCTCGCTCCCATCTGCGCTCACTTCTACCATTTTAGCTTGTCTAATTTCCTCCCTCTCGTGCCATCTCTTACTTTACCCTCTCTTTATTTCTCCATCCTTCTTTCTCTGTGTCTCCTTTTTTCCCACTTCTATCAATTAGTCAAACCCCTCCCTCCGTTTTCTGGCTATTCTCCTTCCTGCCAACGCCTATCAATTCAACCTCTCCCCCCCCTTATCCCTACGCCCTCGTCCTGCCTATTTTGAACTAGTCGAATTTTTCTTTCTCCTCATTCTCCCTCTGTGTCACGTCATCAATCTGTCTGTTGGTTTCCGCCAACTTCTGTTACTTGTGCTCAGCTAACTCAGCTGATTTCATGTGATGGAGAGTTTCAGTGTGCAAACTGTATAGAATATTTTCTATCTGTATCCTCCTCGCTCGCTCTTCTCTGAGTTTTCCTGACTTCCTTTCCTGGTTTTTGCCTCTTGATGAACCAGCCCGTCCTCCTTTCCAGGGTGTCAAATACCGGCGCTTTGTCACAGCTGTCTGCTTGTGATACCGCCGCAAAAGGTATGAGAAGCACCGGGCTTTCCATTAACTACAATGTAAACTCATCTGCAGCAACAGCAAACGCTCAGAAAATGTCTGAGGTGGAAAAAGTACTCAGATCTTGTCCTTAAGTATAAGTAGCAATACCACAGCGTAGAAATACTCCGTTACAGGTAAGTAAGTCATGCATTTAAATGTCTACTTCAGTAAAAGTACAAAGGTATTAGCATCAACATATACTTTAAGTACCAAAAGTAAAAGAACTCAATATGCAGAATAATGTATACAATATCACTTGATTATGATTATTGATGCAATAATGTGAACAATACTTTGTTCTTGCAGCTGGTGAAGGTGGAGCTAATTTGAACTACTTTATAAACTTTACCTGCTGGTCAGCTTGTGGATTTTAATTTTCCCAGGATCAATAATGTTTTATCTAAATCTATAATATTATAATATCATTATAAATAGAAAATAAATATACATCACAATGTATTTTCAATTTATTTTAAAACTTCATTTTTTAAATAAATGTTGTAGAGGTAAAAGTATAAAGTAGTAGAAAATGGAAATATTCAAGTAAAGTACAAGTATCTAAAATTGTACTTAAGTACAGTACTCAAGTAAATGTTAGTTTCCACCCCTGGAGAAAGTGCGCCTGGAGTGTGGTGACGTAGTTTAAAGAGCGAAAAGACACACTAAAGGCAGTTGGGAATGGTGGTGGAGGGGTTTTTCCTAAACCTAACTCAGCGGTTTTGTTGCATTAACCTAAAGTGACGCCAAGGGGTGGAGTTAAGTGGCAGTATGTGACGAGTTGGTATGAGAACGTGTTGGATGAACGCACCTTCTTACTATCAGAAGTTTATTCATTTGTGTGGCAGCGGTTGACCGAAATCTTAAAATGTTCATAGTAAGAAGGTTGCCAGTTTTACCTCCAAGCTGTCACCCTGGTGGCCAGACTCTCCTCTCCCTTTCAGATAGTAGCTGATGTACGCCCGAGCACTCAGTTCCCAGCTGCCCCAGTACAGCTGCTTTAGTGGCCCATGAGGACTTGGTGGTTGGACTAAGCAGCTCCCGGGTGGGATTAAAAGTAACTGAGCATGAAGGAGTCTGTCCTCGGCTTCTGATTTGGTTCATGAAAAAAAGCAAAAGTCAAATCAGCGAATCTTGTCGGAAAACGAGAGCTTTTTTGTCTCGCTCCATTACTCATCTTGTCTCAGTTTATCTCTCCTCACTCTCTCTCTCTCTCTGGAGTTCATGTCGCAGGTCTCCTACATTTCAGTAGGTTTCACGTGGGCTTTCATTCCAACCACAAACTGCAGTGGGTGATTCCGCTTTTTAGCTTCTCCTCTCTCTTTGAAAATTAAATCAGCGGTCGTGTTTGGGTGGATTAAACACCAGCATACATCGCTCTTTGGCCCACGATTACTCATCCCTCACCTACACTGCATTGGTGACATAATATGAGTGAACAGTGATTACAATAATACTTTCTTTACTCAGGTAATTATAGTGAAGTCATTAGTTTGCTCATTGTAGCAATGCACTGACAACATGAAAGTCTGTGTGATGCAGGCATTTATCCAGGGCACGAAGTGGGCCTGTACTTGGCGTGGCGTGGCGTGACATCTCTTCCTAACCTGACGCGATGTGAACGAGTGAACATCAGATTGTTTCAGTTTTTTCCCAATGAAGTTGTCCTAACCTGCCCCGTGCCTCAGCGAACAGGCTGAGCGACGTGTTTGTTGTTTGAAGACGCTGACAGTAACTGACAGTTAATCAATATCACCCTCTCTATGTGATAGAGAATGACGTCGCTCGTAGTATATCAGGACAATTTTTCGCGCTCCATTTGGTAAAGTTCGCTCGGTCGCTGTATGTTAGGTAGAGGTGTAAGCAGTACGAACTTAAAAACTATGTGGGGAGCATCTGGACGAGCCGACGCACGGCACGGTGAGTGGTGAGCGGTGATACAATACAATGTTCACGTCTATTTTGTAAAATATTTAGTGAACAGTTCGTCCTAACATTTTTATTTATTTGTCAACAAATATAATTAATGAAACATTATTTAAATGATTTCTGAATCTGCTCTCCTAATTTATAGAATATAATTTTACAGGGCAAACATTTCCAGAAGAATTAAATGTTGTGTGAAGATGTCTCTGTATAATCTGTAGGAGCATCCTGACTCCCTGAAACCTGAATGAAGAGCCCACACACCACAGCTCTGCATGTTTATCTGCCTGTTGATTCCAGGCTATAGACATCCTATAATAGGCCTATATTATAGAGCGATACTACAAATATTACAGGAAAGCACTGTAAGCATTAACACTGTATACAAACACACCACTTTAACCCTATAATGTTCCAGATGGATTATTATTGGAGTGATATAGGCCTACTATAGAAGATGCATAGCCCAAGTATTATAATATTATAGCAATGAAATCACAGCTGATTATGACTGACACATTATAACATGCTTAAAGAAATAATGAATAAATAGGAATAAGATACCGGGCGATAAACACACCAACATGTGAATAAGTACCGAGGGAGTTCCGGCACTTATTTTTTTCCACTACAAGCACTGCATTTATCACAATAAAAAGAGCACAGAAATGTTCTTTTTGCCAGTACCACCATCCCCATCAGTGACTTCTTTGCTAAGCTCTTTGGGAAGTTGGAAAAGTAGTTTCCATAAACATTTTGTTCAGACATTATTGTTATGGCTACAAAGCAATGGAGATGTTTTGCAATGCTGAATACACAATAAGTGACAGGCATTTACAATATATCAGGCGACAAGGAGCAAATGCTTCTTCCTCTGAACAAACACCGCCCGGAGCCAATGTGCCTTTATCCTGCTTTTTTCATTGACTTTGCATGCACACATACATTTAGTTAGAAAGTAAGAGTAGTTCCTTCCTCTAGCCTTATACGTTCTGTCATTTTCTAACTTCACCCCCACACTTGTATTCTAGCTTTAAACATCTTCCCCCTCTCTCTTCTTCCTCCCTTCTCTTTTTCTGTTTCTTGTTGACTGATTGGAGCGAGCTGGAGCCGCTCGGTATGGAAATGAACCTGGAGAACAGGACAAGTTCTCAGTGACCCAAATGCATACACACTCACACTCACGCATACATAGAATATGTCATATGTGTTGATTAATTGGGTGGTTGAAGGCTGGTAACAAGCAAATACCATAACTGAAGAGAAGCAGGGAGGGCATGGGTGAAAAACACAAGACTTGCTGGCTTCTTTAGAAAGTGGAAAAGCTTACAGTAGTGAATAAAACAGCACTATTGGAGGTTAATAGCCAGAATAACAGGGTTGAACTAGTTGAAATATGTGACAGAAGTACCCCTAAAAATGTCAGGAATGCCTTTTAATGAATAAAAATTACGGGAATAATCTTCCATGATTTGATCACTGCCTTGAAAATAAAATATCTCAGGCTAAAGGAAGTATTCTTCGACACTGAATTCCTCTTAATCTCTACATGGCTTTTGCAGATAACTCAGGCTTTGATATTAAGTTGTTAAATACAGAATAGGAGAACACCTGACTGTCTGTTGGGCGTAGATGTCTTAATCATTTTATCTGAACAGTGAAAATTTCTCAACAAAACTTTATGGTTCCTACTTCCTTGTCTTGGAGGTGAGGAATTTCTGTTTCTTTTTTGCAGACATGGCAAAGGTCATCTTATCAAATATAGAACATAACTCAGTGTCCGTGACATGAAATAAAAACATAAAAAATAAATACAAAGATAAATAAAAAATAAATTAATAAATAATAATAATAATAATAATAATAATAATAATAATAATAATAATATTAGTAATAGTAATAAAATAAAATATTTAAAAATTATAATAGAAAGAAAGAAAGAATTTGTTGATTTTATGAGACATCCGAGGAAATCTAAGTTTTAGTTTTTTTAAAACAAAAATACAGGCAACTATACCAAGCAGTTAAAACGAACAGAGATAACCTGGAGAGAGTGTTTATAATATTGATTCCACAGTGTCTTGCTTAATGTCAGTGTAAATTAGCAAGCACAGGTATTAAGACCACTGCTGAGACACACACAGAAAATAAGGGAATTGAAAAAACAATGGCTCGAGACAAAAAGATAAAAAAAATAATCTAGAGGAGGCTGTTTTCTAATAAACACACAGACCTTGAAAATGGTAAATCTATAATTGAGTTTGAAAACTGTGTGTGTGTGTGTGTGTGTTTGTGCGTGTCTGCTTTCATCACCAGATTATTGACTACTCAGTTTCCTCTTCCTACTTACTGACTTCCTTTTAGAAAGAACCAATCAGAAGAGGCTAATTAAGGAGCCACTTAGCGTAACCGCTCTGCTAAGAGGTCTGCACACACACACACACACACACACACACACACACGCACACAGTCACACACACACACACACACACACATAACAAACAGGAGCAGACATACTGTGATGTAAAAGCATTATTACAAAAGAGCACAGGTAATGTTCCAACAAAACTAGATGGGATATGCAGCTTTTCTCTCTACATGTTTACTTCTTTGTCAAAAAAAAACTTCAGACAACGGTAAAGCAGAAAATCTTGCTGCTAACACGAGACACATTTTAATTTAATGTAGGCCCTATTCAAATCAGGCTGATATTATAGAAAGGAGAACATATTTTTCAGTCTGTCTCTCTCCCCCTCAGTCTGAGAGGTTGTGAAACAGCCTCGTTCCAGGCAGAGGTATGTAATGGCGCTTGTAGGGAACATAAAACAACATTATTACTGATCCAATTTATCAGCCACTGAAATATCTCTAAGAGCAAGGGAAGTATGGCAGGTCCATTTCTGACCTCCCTTTTTCAGTCTGTTTTTACCCCGGCTAACATGCCGGCTTGTTTCGTCCCTCTTCCTCCGTCCATTTGTCTCCATTATTTCGTCTGATGTTCTCTTATTAGTTATATCACAGAGACGGGTAATGTAAATGTAAAGTGTAAACCAGGTAAAGCCAGGGATTCACAGATGGAACTGAAAAAGTGAAAAAAGGGCAAGACTTTTCATTTTCACTAGTAATTACCACATTAACAGGAACACAGACCTGGGTCCCATTAGTACAGGACTCTGATGCTGCCACTTAGCAAACACTGAGACGCTGTCCTTGGTGCTGAAACACCAGCAGTCTCAACTCTCCTGTGCTTTGTTGCATTTTGCCGTCTGCAAGGATACAGCATGAACTCACTGAGTATGACTACCTATTGATAGCAACCCCTATGCTTACTGTATTACATACTGTACAGTACTTACAGTTCACGTAGTTTATTACCAGCCGTGACAGCAACGTTGGTATTGTTTTCGCCTTGTGAGTCTTTGTGAGTGTTTATAAACTGGGAAAAAAAAGTTCGGAAACTTGTGTTTGGTCGATTATTTCTGCTAATTGGCATCCAGACAGAACCTGGACTCATCACTGAACATGACATTCCCCCACATGTTCAGGTTCCATTGTCTGTGTTGTCTACACCAGCGCAAACGGGCCTGACGGTGAAGGGCAGTCATTGCAGGCTTCCTGGTAGCCTTGTGAGAATACACTGTTTACCATTGGCAGAGCATTTTGACAAATTTTTCTTGGGCACTACCCACATAATCAGCTGTGCTGCTCATCCCACAAATGCATGATCCTTACAAGTTGGACATCATTGTGAAGGTAAATAAACAGGCTTTCCAACCATGTAAAATACAATGCCAATTAGCATTGTAACAACAGAGAAATAATCCACCAAACACAAGTTTCCAAACTTTTTTTTCGCAGTTTATTTCTGTCTGTGGACAGATTTTTTTTCAGCGTGATAGCGTCGCAAGCGTACAAGATGCAGTCACAAAACTTCATAGGTGTATAGTTGAGATCAAAATGAAGTTGAAGTTTGAAGATGGGCGTGGTTACGCCCCCACTGTACGCCCCTGGCCCGACTTGGCGTCATAAAACTTTATAGTGTGTAGTTGAGATCAAAATGAAGGTAGAGTTCAAAGATAGGCGTGTGGTCCGTGCAAGGGCGCCGGAAGTAGGGGGTTAGGAAGTGAGGAAGGAATAAAATAAAGATCACTGGCTAAATATAGCTCATTTAGCTGGAGGAGTGTTTCAGGGTTTTGGCCATGTATTCATCTGCTGCCTGGTGACCAACATTTTTTTTTTATTTTTAGAAATGCTCAATTCTGTCTCTACCACTTTATAAGCCTCCATTAAGCTATGCAAACAGCAACTGGGCCAATGGCAATTTGTATTTGTTATATCCCATCACCATGTTGACATAATCTGTGGGCTCTTTCAGACACACTGTGTGACATCCCCAGCCAATGGGAATAAAATCTGAAATTACAAGTCACAGACTGCCCAATAGGAATGCAGTTAGGGCGGGACAAAGCTATAGCATTTAGAAGCAACAGTGTAATTGTCAGAGCTGTGTATTGTGTGAGGCAAATGGTGGTGGATTAACTATGTTTTTAGCCACGGCTTAAAAATGAATCAAGTTTCACCAAGTTTATGGCTTTTCTGCTTCCTCAAAAATTTCCAGAATCAAGTTTGAAAGGACCGTCTGGGTTAAATAAAAGGAACGTTTCCCACAGAGCCACCATGTTAGAAAAGCATCAATTTTGTTCAATGGCTGGCTGCCGCTGTGGGTTGCCATTCAAAGGATTGACTGCAAGTCCACTTTTCAGCTTGGGGAATTCATATTTTCACTTCTCCAACAGTTTGCACTTCCCCTGTTCCACCCTACTGTTCCCTTTAGGCAATAAATAATAAAAAAAAATAATCCACACTCTGCTGCAGCTCAGCAACGGCTCTGTGCGTTAGGTGATAGATGGTTTGTTTGAGGGGGACAGTGACAAGACTGACGCAGCATAGGAAATGTGGTACAATGCAATAACTGTTTCTTTTTATTTTGCTGATTGAGGGTTAAAAACTGTAGTAAATTACTCTCATAAAAACGGATGTATATTTTTGTTTAAAACGCCTAAAATTACTACCCAACATAAATCAGTACTAGCTCCTCAACCATAAAGCTTATATGCATACATTTGGTCTTATTTGAAAGGAAAAAAGCTAAGGAGTATGAATAAATTGTAAGTAAACTAAACTATATTACCATGGAGATTCCAATGGAGAAGTAATACAAAAATAAAAAATGTTGTCCTCGCCTAGTATAACATCTTAATTTCAAACCATTAAAACCAAGATCCCATCGACAATGATTATGAGGATCAGCAGGACTTCCTGCCAACGCCACCTTGACTATACAAAGTGACTAAATCTGCCGTTTTGGGCCAAAATAACCAAAATAACCTGGGTGAAATATTTTGACAAGAACATACATCTGTGTCAGTGTGAGTGCGACTGTAAATGTGAAGTTTGACGGCTATGTCTCACCTGCTGTCTGTTGTGGCTGTGTATGTGATATGAGGTACATTTAAGGTCTGTTGGAGGGCTTGGAAATTCTAATTTCCAACGATATCAAGCATGAAATAGTAGATTTATGATAAAACTATCACAGATCTTTTGATCACAACTTGTTCTTATATTTACAACGTTTATTTCTGTGCAACTTTATTGTTAAAATACTGCATAATAAGAAATACTTTGGACTACATACACTTGGTTTACGTGTCCTGAAAGCTGAAGACCCCAGGATTTCAAAACGGTATAACAATCATATGTTCTGTACATAGATGGTTATGAAATAGCGATGTTTTGTAACTACCGGGGGCGCTCGGGTTCTAGAGTTTGTTTTCTTGTAATTTTTGTTTGACTTTTTGCAGAAATAATGCACCAGGAACATTATTAGAAAATGTGTCATTGAGTGGACTAATGCTAACAGCTTCATCATAGTATTGGCTTCAAATGAGAGGTGGCAAAAACAGCTGACAATAAATGAATTGTTTTAATAAAATGTTCCCTCTCAAATCTCACTTCTATCTGTCAGTCTATCTCTGCTTCTATCTCTCTTTCTGTCTCCCCACCTCCCACTCTCCCTAACTCTTTCTCCTCTCCTCACCTCTGTACTCCTCTCTAAAAGATGAAACCAATTTTTCAGCCCCCGCAGGAGACAAATTACTCCTAATAATCCCTCGTTTCCTGAAGAGGGCCTCTTTCTTTCCCGCTCAGCCAAGAGACCAGAACCTTAATGGATATGCGGAATTAGGAGGAAAATGTCGGAGAGGGCTCGGTAATGACAGGCAGTGTTCTGGTTTTCATTATTGCCTTGTAAAGAGAGAACTCACTGCATTACCACATCAGTGCTGTTGATAAGCCGACTTTTGATTTGGGAGACGGTAGAAGATGGCTGAGGTGGAGTTGAACCGCCCAGACAGATCAGACAGAGAAATAATGTTTAAAAGCCGGCGCTGAGTGCTCCTGATGCAATTATGTGTGAGGTTTAGTTTCTAGGTTGTTAAAATATGTAACAGCTGTAAAGATCCCAAATTTTGTCACATGAGTGTACTTGTGATATTATACTCTTGTTCTAATCCTCAGATGTGGAATTGTTTAGGAAGGAGGATGCGAGACTTTGTGAAAGCTTTTACATCCGGCTCCCTTTGAAGATTCCAGCTTATAATTTGATTCCTTCCCCTTCCATACTCCGAAGACCCAAAAAACGTTGTCGCTTTCATCTCAATGACCTTTCACAGAGACCCCTCTCAGGGACAGGCACCTTAACCAGCAATCAACACCTGGTCAGATGTTTTGGTAAACAAATCAGGAGACTGCAATGGCTTGTAATAACAGCGATTTTGATGCTTTTACCCAAAAGAGAGGGGCAATAAAGAGATGGAGGGAGAGAAAATCAAACTGATTATTTGTGTATTTTCTTGTGTGTGTGCGTGTGTGTGTGTGTGTGTGTGTGTGTGTGTGTGTGTGCAAAGGCTTTAAGAGTAATAATACATGTAATTATAATATAGATGTCACATTTTTTTATCTGTTTTGAATAGGGCTGGGTATCGTTTCAAAAATTATGACACCAGTACCAATACCAGAGCCCTTAAAGTGATACCAGTATCAAAAGAGTACTTCATTTGATACCCATCATGTGAATGGAAGCTGTGTGTGTCATGGATAATAGCAGCCGCTCTGTACTGTGCTCATACGTTTTGTTATCGCTTATAACGTCTTCCCTTGACCCACGGTGGCAGTACGGCGTCGTGGCGGAGGCATAAAGCCCACTCTCAGGTTAAAACTGTTAGCTCTGTCAGCACCGTTGCCGTTGTTAGTACTGTTCACGCTGTTAGCACTGTTCACGCCGTTACTACTACTATCCGCTGGCTCAACCACTTCTATGTTGAGATGTGAGCTGCAGTAGTGGGATATGAACGTTGCATTAAATTAAAGAACGCTTTGTGATTGACTGTGAGCAACAAAAAGGATTGAATGCAGGTATCGTTTGACTGGAGAAGTTTCAGAGTCACCGGATCTCAACCCAACTTAACACCTGTGGGAGATTTTTGACACGTCAGACATTGCTCTCCATCACCATCATTAAAAAACACCTATGTTTTTGTTTTATCTTTGAGAATGGTGTTCATCCCTCCAGTAGGGTTGCAGAGACTTGTAGAATCTATTCTAAGGAGCACTGAAGATGTTATGGAGGCCTGTGGTTACCCAACACTTTAATAAGCCTCTTCAGTTAATAAGCCACTTCATGTTCATCCTTCATTTTGCCACACATCCTTATAACTAATCCGCAGAAGAGGATCAAATTGATCATGTTTTTAGATGGAACAAAAACAAACAAAAAATTGTGTGTTTTACAAATTATAATAATCTAAAAGAAAAAAATAATTAAAGGGTATTTCAATGTCATTTCTGTCAAGTTAGTGGAAATTAATGACACAAAAAGGCTGTCAAAGTTAACGCGATAATGCAAATTAGTTTTAACACCACTAATTACTTAAATGCAATAACACAACTTGCTCAGTTTTAAAGCTGAAAAAGCTGAACATACTGGCATCATACAAAACAAGAAAAACTAAGGAATCCATTGGTATCAACCAGTCATACTAGCGTGTCGCAAAGGAGGCTATAAAACGCTAATTTTGGCGAGGAAAAACTGACAAGGCTATTTTCAAAGGGGTCCCTTAACGTTTGATGTTAAGATATGTGAATCAAAACATAAATATATACATAAATTTGCTTAAAGCAAGCATATATGCCCACTTCCATGTTGATAAGACTATCAAATACTTATCTCCCTTTGAGGTACAGAATGAAAAATGTGTGATTAATATGCGATTAATCACAAATAACTGCGGATAATCACGCGATTAATCTCAGTTAAATATTTTAATCGATTGACAGCCCTAAAAAGACATTTCAATACATCACAAGCTCAAAGGGTCAAAGTTGTGATCTCATTTTATACTTTAAGCGTTCAACTAATATCCATGAGCATTTATTTTTACTGAAAAATGTATTCAAATGCTTCTGTTTCAGGGAATACAGGAGGATGAGATGTAGCTTTATCCACCCCAGAGCTCCATTCACACGGCCCCCTCTAAAAAAAGCTAGTAAAATCCCAACAGCACTGCTATTTGAAATGAAGGTTTCAAGCTTGCTTTTCCAGTGTGTGTGAAAGAGACAGGGGTTGCAAAAGCCCAGAACAAAATTGGGTTTTCTCACTAGGGCTTTGCTGTTTGAAGGAGGGCTATCAGGCCAGATTAGCTCTACCTCAGTGGTAATGGAACTGGGAGTATTTTGAAAAGCATCCTCCTCCTCACTTTTTAGCCTGAGGTTCTTGGTTGCTGTAGCCAGAGCAGCGATGTCTGTTACGGGATGTGTCTGTTTTGATCTGTGAATGTATGAAGTAATGGTGGTGATGATGAGAAATGTTACAGATGAAAGCAGACTTTTAATGCAATCTTTTCCTTCACCTGACCCTGTCTGATAAAAAAGTAAGTACAAGCCCAAAGTCATCATTCTTATGTAAAGGTTAGCTCTCTTTCCCCAGACAGGAAGCTTTGAATTTAACTTCAATTCAGACTTTCTGATGGCAACACTATACGCAGAGAAATATGAAGTACAACATGCATAGACGTTCGTATTTTAGAAAAGCATATTTCATTTGAAGGTCCAGTGTGTCGGATTTAGGGGGATTTATTGGCAGAAATGGTGTATAATAGGGATGGGAAAATTTTTACTTCAAACATTTTAATGTATTAATTTAGATGTTTTCCAAAGTAAAAGTCCCTAGATGTGTATGATTCAACTTTTTCCCATGGTCTAGTGTCAAAAAAGTTAACAAAATTCATAATAAATCGTGATATTAAATTGCAATACTTAAAGGGACTATTTGTAACTTTGTACGCGCATAAATGTAGCGGGTCGTCACACATGCGCGCTCGCATGTGCGCGTTCGCGTGTAGCCGCTGTACCCTCCTCCTCTGCGTTGTCTTCTCGTTACCGACCGGGTGCCGGTGTCTCCTCTGCTCTCTCCGGCTGCGGGCGGAGAGAGCAGGGAGACACGCTGCAGAGCGCCGCTGCTTCAGCCTGCACTTAGGCAGGAAAAGCCAACACTAGGATCAGATCTAAATCATGTTCATGGAGAGACCTTCGTCTGGTCAGCTAACATTACTGCCAAGCAGCTGAAATATAGAGTGATATTGTGGTTTTAGCTGACGTGTGTCGCCTCACTGTTTTGAGTGATGCTCGTTCAGGTATATTTAGAGCGAGCAAGCGCGAGCCCGACGCTGACTTTCGTTGATTTCACGGCCACAGGTGTCGCTGTTAAGAAGCATTTCTGAAAGTTACAAATAGTCGCAATACACAATGTACTATCATAAAGGTGTAAAAAAAAACATAAATTATTCACATTTAAGACTCTGGAATCAGAGAATTATTACTTTTATTTTCTTAAAAAAAATTAAAAAAATACTCAAACCAATTAAGCGATCATCAAAATAGTTGGCGATTAATATAATAGTTGATCAATTAATTGATTAATAGTTGCATCTATATAACACAGTATGTCTTGCAGAGCAAACGTTAGCTATTCACTTTCTCATGAGTTGCATTATTGAGTTGTAATTGGTAATTTGATTACATCACATTATTTCCTCCCATCTTCCAAGTATGCAAATAATAACTCAATTTTTATTATTTTTGTTGTGAACTAAACTCAAAGTGACACTGAAGTCTAGAACAATAGCGGTTCGGGTCTATATGGAAAGCAGTTTTTAAGACCTATAGAGGCAAACTGTGCTTGAGTCTCACCAGGAATGACACCTGCCAGCATGACGCATACACGAGGGAAGCATTAGTGCGTGGGTAGGTGGTTGTGTGCCCATGTATGTGAGTCTGCTCGTCATTTTGAAACCTATAAGGGTGAAACCTGCTGTGTGTGTGTGACCAGGAGGCTTGTAGCAACAGGAGGGGGTAAACAAGCTGACCTTTCCAGCTTTGATCAACCTGGAGGAGGGGGGATGAGCTCAGCAAGAAGGTTAGCAGGAGGAGGGGAAATGGAGGGGAAATAATCTATTCCAGCATAAGAAATGTGTGCTGCTGGGTATGTCAATATGTATGCTCATAGATATCTATATCTCTACTCATCTGTTGAGTCATTCCTTACCTCAGCCAGCGGTACGATTCCCTGTATGTCTGCGTTGCTGATGTAGAGGTGCGAGACTTTCTCCGTTTGCCTGGAAGCCGCCTGCATGCCGGCCGGGTACTCGACGTTCCAGTGTAGAGTCTGGGTTGGCACCAGGTTGATCACGTTATCCACCTCAAAGTCCAGCTGCATCACCTCATATGATGGACTTTCCAATCTACAGACACAGAGAGAAACGGGAAAAAAAAAATTTAAATTGAAATCTTATGCATTTTCTGTTTTAAAAACCCAAATATTGTTTTTGGTATTTCCTGCAAAAACATCCTCTGACGAGCCCTGATAACCACTCTGACTGGCCAGACAATGTAAAGAGTGGCATGTAGTGTTAACTTTGAAAGCCCAAAATAAAACCCTTTCACAATCTTTGGAGCTGAGAAAAAAATCTGTAGTTTACATCCACACTAAGCGTGTACTGTACTGCCACTTGTGAAAATGTGATTATGATGATAATAATGATCAGGATGATGAAGGGCGATGATGGCGAGGATCTTGGTGATGGAAGTGCTAATGATGAGGAGTGCTTCTGCCTTGAGGACTGCGAAGAAGGTGCAAAAGCTATCTGTGTGTGTGTGTGTGTGTAAGTGGGTGTGGGAGAGAAATGAGGAGTCAAATAACGGCATCCAAAAATAATGAGACATTTTACAGCTCAAAGGATAGAAGCTTTACGCTTCCTCCGAAAAGCCTGCGCAAGTGTGTTTATGTGCCTCTCTCTTTATGTTGGTGAGTGTGTGTAATAATATTATGTTTACAATGCTAATGATGTTGAGCATCAGCACAGACTACACTGTAGTAGCATTGCTCAAGATGTTTTGGATGCAGGCTCATATCTACTTTAGTTTAGCTTAGCTTAAAGACTGAAACAAGGGGACATAGCTAGCCTGGCTCTGTCTGTTGTCAGGCTATCAAATAGGCATTATTGGTCGCTATAAGCCCCATAGATGTGGGTTAATAGGGGCCTACTACACCCAATATTAGGTTTTATCATCTATTCACATGGTAGATCACCGAAAGAAGGTGTAAAAGAACACGACAGCGACCTCTAGCAACTGTAGTAATAATGACAGGAGCAGAAGCAGAAGTCAGGTGCTGTAGTATAGACAGTATGAAACTCCAGGGGTGGAGGTCGGGTGCGCTCGGTGGGACATAAAATACAGGGTTGTCACCCAGGAGGCCAGGTTTTGCATCCTGTGTAGTTGTCTTTGTGTTCACAAGTTTCACTTTCACTTTTGAATCATAGTTATTTTAAGCCAAAACACATTTTTCCCTTAACTTTACTAAGTGGTTTTGTTGCCTAAACGTAAAGAAGCCTTTTTGTCTGTGTTAAAAACGTAACGTTTTATTGGGTTTTACATGTTACAATGTGTTGCTTTGAAATTTCGCTTTCACTTTTACAATGTAGTAGGCGTAGCAGGCCCCTAATGACCAACATCTTTAGTGCTTATAGCGACCGATATGGCCTACTTAATGGCCTGATCACAGTTGAATCAGGTGAAAAGTAAGAAATCTGCCAACCAGCACCTCTAAAGCCACTGCGTGAGAGTGATTCCAAGAGACATTATTGATCTGAAAATCATGACAAAGATCAGTCATTATAATAGGAATCTGTTAATAAAACTTCCAGATCATCATTTTCAGATTCAATTTAAACTTTCTACCTGGAAACTACAGCAACTTTAAAAAAAAAAAAAAAATGTTGTCTTCACTTCTACGTCTCTATTCTGATTCCTACATCCAGAAATTTGTCTGTCATTCTGACTACTTGGATTCCTGCAGCACATCGTGCCCTCACAACTTTGTAGACTGTCATTACCTGCTTCCTGTCTGCCTGTCAGACATCCTAATTCTATCTGCTGCTAGTGTAAATCCTATCCCGCTGTGTCATTTATCCCCTCAGATATTCTTTGCTTCTCCTTCTTCTAGAAGGAGCCAACAATGGCGTAGTTAGGGCTGTGTTTAGGAGTCAAAATTATGGTCACATTCGCAATGAATTCATGTATGAATGACTAAATTAAATAAAATGGTCACACACTGCCATAAAATGCTGTGTTTGTTGTGCTTTAAGTCGTAGCACACAGAGCAGAAGTAACACGACGGGTCTTAAATAAAAACACTATCTGAAATGTGACAGTACATTTCCCCGTGGTCAAGATAGCGGTGAAATATACTCACTTACAGTTCCCAGCGAGTGCAACACAAAAGGTCTCCTGGGTGGGATTTTGGAGATAAGCATTCAACACACACCACAGTCGACTGTTTCGCAGCGTCAAGTGAGATGCTTTGAAAATAATGTAGATACTGTTTTGCAACTGAAAATATCTCTGACTGTATTTTTCATTATTTCCACGTCACTGTCTCTTTAACACACACATGTCCAGCAGCTAGTGGAACATGAATTAGAAAGAAAGAAGCAGCTGTAAATTGATTTTGGAGCCACCGTTTTGTAGCTCTGTCTTACACACACACACACACACACACACACACACAGATATATATAGGGGTTAAAGGTCATGACAAAGCCAATTGCTGGGGGTCTGTGATATCTGGCATGTCTGTGTGGGTGTGTGTGTGTGAGTGTGTGTGTGTCTAGGGAGATGGGGTGAGCGATGTGTTACACAGATAGATTAAGGAGAGAAAACTGATGGATGTCAGCTCCACCTTGACCTCTTCCAGATCCCTCCATCATGCTTGCTTTTCTTTCATCTATCTCTACCCATCTGTCTGCTTCTCTCTGCCTCTTACCAAACCCAACCCGACATCATATTATAGTTATCCCGTCTTTAAACAGAAATGTTGCTTTGGTTTTCTTTCTTTAGTCACATTGAAAGATTTAGGAATAACCACTATTTTACCCCAGCCTCCCTTATCTTTGCTTTATTTCATCATTATTCCATTACTGACTATTAGTGGGCAGGTGCAAGCTGCTCTTTTCTATTGGCACAGTCAGAAGTTGTGTTTTCCGTAAACATATTTTCATTCGCATTTTGAAGTATCACATTAGAAATAAATATAGCTTTCAATGATTATTTTGCCACATCTGTTAAAGAACTAGCATCTAACTTTGGTTCTCTCCTCTCATCCCCCACCTGTTTCTTCTTCCACATCCCACCAGTTCTCTTCCTCTGAGATCACACAGATTCGACTGTCTGATATTTGGAACTCTTTGAAGAATTCTCATACTTGTGATATGTATGGTTTAAATATGCATTTTCTTAAGACTCATGCTGACAGCTTTATGCCTCTTCTTATCTGATCAATCTCTATATCAGGCTTTTCTATCTTCCTCTCTGCCTGGAAATCTGCTCAGATCACCCCCACATTTAAATCTGAGGATCCAGCTCTTATATCAAACTACAGGCCAATATTCATTCTCCAAGTTGTATCAAAATTATTAGAAAAATCCTCTCTGACAATCATCTTAAAGCAATAACGTCCTCAGTGACTCTAAATATGGTTTCTGCTCTACCTTATCAACCATGTCGGCATTATTATTATTTATCAATGACCTGCCTAATGTGTTTAAATACTCTAATTGTCTAATATATGCTGATGATACTGTCATTTTTCTTTCAGATTCAAACCCTGATGTCATAAATTCAACTCTCTTCTGATCTTTACTATTTACATGACTGGTTGAAATCTAATCATCTAACTATCAATGTCAACAAAACAGAATTTATGTTTTTTCATTCCCCTCAGAAATCTTTATGTATGTCAGACCCCATTCATTTTGCATATCAAACACTAACCATCACAGAAACCAACAAATATCTTAGCGCATCCCTCAATTCCAACCCGTTCTCACTCCCAACTTGTCAAATATCTCAACTTTGCCAGTGCCCGTCATTATCTGATAGATGGGACGTACCTGGCTTTCAACTAACTCCCATGTAAATCCATTCGCGTCAGTATAAGAAGGTCAGAGCAACTGACGTAGTACAAAGAGCAAGGAAGTCTGTGTTGAGGTTGGATGGATCAAACAAACAGGACTTTCCAGGAGACCACTGTCATGTCCCGTGTGAAACAACGCTGAGCTTTTTGACTACAGTTTTGTTACGTAACTTTTGTACTTATGTAACAAAAGAAGTTATTTTACGTAACAAACTTAGTTCTTTGAATCCAAACAGCGATCTTTTCCCAAGCCAAACCAAGTGCTTTTGTTGCCTAACCCTAACCAGGTAGTTTTGTTGCCTAAGTAAACAAAAAAACTGAGTAAACCTAGGTTGGTTATAGGTTTGTTGTCTAAACCTAACCAAGTAAACCTAAAAACTAAGTAAATCTACGTTGGAAGTTTATTTTGAAAAGAGACTGTATGCATGTATCAAGTGGAAACTGACACGCCATCCCTGACATGTCCAAAACTGACGCTAGAAGGGTAACTAGAGCGTCATAGTTTGAAGCGTAGGTCCAATGACAAAGCGGCGGTATTTGACAAGTTGGGAGTCAGAATGTGTTGTTGATTCACATCTCACTTAATAAAACCACATTCATAACTTAACAAAACTCAACCAGCAATTGCATGTTTATAACAAGATCAGACCATATCTCAACCTTACTGTCTCCCAATTTGGTCCATCACCACGAGGGAAACCATAAACCAATAGAAAGACTAAACAGCAGAGCTTATGAGAACCATGGTAACCTTCTCCCTTGGACTCACCACTGCACTTTCACATTCTAACACTCTGACTTTTCAGAACTACAATGATAATCTAGCCATTAAATCTTACCTTCAGATCAACAATAACTCCCCTCCAACACTTACTGCTCTACTTCCAAGACACAACTCAAGTCAGGAACGCATCACTTGAACAATTTCACATGCACTTATTCCATTACCGCCTTACAAAAACAATTATGGTCAGAGATCACACACACACTAAACTCTGGAATGAGATCCCATATTACATTAGAGCAATAACCCCTATTACACATTTCAAATAGTCAGATAAACATTATCTGATGGAAGCACATACCTGCAACCACTGATACAAATCTCAAATGCCATCTTACTCGCTCCTTCTAAGTCCTTTTAAGTCTTTTGTAATGTCTGCGTAGCTGTTTATGTTTTGTTGTTTGACTTGTTTCTGTTGATTGTTTCTGTTTGTATTTGGTATGGTAATGTGATTCTTTCTTTTATGTGCTGCAGAACGGGAACCTGCTGTAAGCCAGTTTTAACTGTGCCAGTATAATAAGAAGTGAAATGAAATTACATTTGAAAATAAACAACCCAAACTCAACCAAAGCCTGAAGGTAAACAGAACAAAATGGCTCGACTTAATCCAAACCTGATGGATCCAACGTGACAAATAAATCAACGTTGACTTCTGGTTTCACACGGTACACCAACGCCGGTCTCCTCAGCGAAAGTCAGGTATTTTTTGACCCACCCGCTCACCCCGACTTCCTCCCTACGCGGCGAGCACCGCTCTTTATACTTCCTCATTCACAATTACATGAATTACACACAAATTGATTTTGTGGGATGGATACGAATTGCAGTGCATTACTTTTCATAGGAATGGCTACGAAGAGTATATGAGACCAGTCTGCACATTTACATCATATGAGGTGGATAGGAAACATTCCAGTGTTCAGGACTTCACGTCATGGGACATCTCAAGACAATTATACGACTGCAAAGTTAAAACACAAAGTGCATTGACAATATAGCATCACAACCAATAAATGTGGGTTCAATTACCTTGAATAACAGACTTTAACTGACTTGAGGCATTCATGTTTGTTTAATCTTAAGGCACTTCCTTATTATTAAACACCAACTCTGAGCTTCTAGAAAGACTTGAACGTATTTACAAGTCAAAAACTGGTAATTACGGTAACTATAATATGACATGAATGCAGCATTAGTTGACGACAGTTGATTCGCTTTTGTCTATATATAGGTTGTATTTCTACAACAAGCATCACTTTCTTTCTCTGTTGGTCCAACCACTCTGTCATGCTACACTGTGCAATTACAGTTCTTTGTAAGTTAAAGTGTGATAAGTAGAAGTAATGCAATGCTACAGGGCAGCAAAGAGAGACAAAAGAAAAAAGAGAAAACTTTGTCCACACTTTTGTTCACCTGAATTAATGAGAATTTTTCATTTTTTGGTGAGGTCCACCATGGCCAATGTGTGTGTATCCATCAATTCGACTTGTTGTTTAACCTCAAAGGACACAGTAGCAGTAGCATTATTTCATATTTTCCAGGGAGAAACCTAAAATACAGCAGAGGTTTAGACACATACACAGCGAGACACAATGCTCTGTCACTCTCACTCTCTGTTCATGTCTCTCTCACACTCACAGACACATGCACACAGGCAATGCACAAGCTACACACCTCTCTCTCTGTCTCTCTCACACACACACACACACACACACACACACACACAGACACACGTACAAAGAACCACCCAGAAAATGTTGAGTGTGTTTGGGTGCAGTGTAATCGCTGGAGCTGAAAAAGCAATGTGTCTGCAGTGACAGGTTCATTCAGGTGTTAGCTCCGTCCCAACCACAAGGCTCCAAAACAATATTACACTGTCCTCTAGTGTATACGCATACACACACACACATTCACACACATTCACACACACACACACACACACTAGAACATTGTTCGGCAACACTCAAAACCAACCAAACAAAACCACTGCAGAAGTCGACACTTTCTCGTCGTCTCTGAGCGTGTTTCCCTTCAGGCGATGCTGACCTTCAGCTACTATCCCTGTTACTGACACAGTGCTGCAGGTTTACAGCGTCGGTCTGAGTGGGTCAACCTGGTTCATCTGATCTGGTTTCACAACCCGCCTCCCAACCAGGGACAGGACACCGACCTGGTTTTGGTGAACATGTATTTCTATTGACAAGGGCATTCAATTCAATCTTTTAAGGTTTGAATTGGAAATTGGCATTTAGGTGAGAGAGATTGTGTACCTACTATATGTAATTACATTTTGTGTAATCGGACAGTTTATCAATCGTGTACAAAACTTTTGATGAAAGCTTTAGTATTTGTGGACAGTATGCTATTGGCTAATTAGTAGGGCTGTCAAAGTTAACGCGATAATAACGTGTTAACGCAAATTGGTTTTAACGCCACTAATTTCTTGGTACCATCCAAGTCATATTAGCTTGTCTGGAAGGAGGCTAAATAATGTTCAAAACGTACGCTAAATTTCGGCGAGGAAAAACTGGCATGGCCATTTTCAAAGGGGTCCCTTGACCTCCGACCTCAGGATATGTGAATGAAAATGGGTTTTTTTGGGTACCCACGAGTCTCCTCTTTACAGACATGCCCACTTTATGATAATCACATGCAGTTTGGGGCAAGTCATAGTCAAGTCAGCACACTGACACACTGACAGCTGTTGTTGTCTGTTGGGTTTGAGCTTGTCATGTTATGATTTGAGCATATTTCTTTATGTTAAATGCAGTACCTGTGAAGGTTTCTAAACAATATTTGTCATTGTTTTGTGTTGTTAATTGATTTCCAGTAATAAATATATACATACATTTGCATTCAGCAGCATATTTGCCCACTCCCATGTTGATAAGATTATTACATACTTGACAAATCTCCCTTTAAGGTACATTCTGAACAGATAATGTGCAATTAATTTGTGATTAAACACGATTAAATATTTTATATCGACAGCCCTACTAATTAGATATGAATGCAATGCATCCACAGCACATCTAGTACCTCAAATATAAATCCAATCACATTCATAGACATTTAAGGTCTTAATCTAGTTGGCTGGCAAGCTACAGTATAAATACTGTAAATGCCAACATGCCTACTTACAATTTCAACACAATAGGCTTAAACCCACTTTTTGGGGGTTGTAGAAATGTATTCTGGGTATGTTTAGAAAATCCTGTCTGCGGCAGAAGTACATGGCGAAGGAAAGTGGTTATATTCAAAAACATAGACTGCAACAATCCATCACAAAACAACTCTTTGAACTCTTCAAAGAGTTTGAATCTGAAGGTGGACCTTTATTCCCGACTCACCTGTGTTGCAGATAACTGATATAGATGGTTTGATAGACAGCGAGACAGACAGTCAGATCCAGATCTTTTTGATAGCGAATGTTTCTCTGCCTATGGAGGTTGGCCTGACTTAGCCTATAAACCCAGATAAAAAGATACACTTCTGGCAGCAGAGAGTCTTGCGAGACGTGCAGGCTGGACTCACTTCTAACGCTCCTGTGTAACTGGTTTGGCCCTTCTGCAGTCTCAGAGCTGATTAGGAGAGATGATTGACAATTTTTTCCTCTGTTTATCTATTTAGCCATCAATTAAACGATTTTGTTTCCAGGCTGGGTCAACAGAGATAAATCCTAGTTTGCAGCCTCACTGAATCGGTTCTTCCCTCATTCTCACCTTTCTGTCTTACTGTCAGACCATCTTGTTACCCACAGTATGAATTGCAGTGATACCCTAACTTTAAATATAGCACAATAATCAGGTCAAATTTAGAATTTGTTATTCTGTGTTTAGTGCTAATTACCAAATGTTAGCATGCTAAGATTCTACACTAGTGGTAAACACTATAACAGCTAAGCCATCAGCATGCTCGCAGTGTCATTGTGAGCATATTAACATGTTGACGTTAACATTTAGCTCAAAGCGCAGTTGTGCCGAACTACACACTAAGTGACATCTTTAAAATGAGGCAATCACTCAGAGACAGTGAAACAATGAAAGCAAAAAAACATGACTCAAATGTACGCGCATACAGTATAAAGAGAAACTTGTGATTTCAGTAGGTTTATTATGTTTTAGCCCAACAGTCCTGCTGTTAAAAGTTCGGTCGATTTCCTGTTTTGCCGGTCCAGTCCAGTGTACGAGCTTACATCAGTTTGATTTTATGGCAAATTTATTTTATAAAATTACATTTGAACACATCATAGAGCATTAGAATTTACCTTCACCCCAATAGAGCTTGAACACATCATACTGTAACTCAGTGCAACCTCCGTACGTTAGCTGGTTATTACGTTATTTAGTCAAGCAGGATGGTGTTACTGCCCACCGGCTGCTAACAGCTAATGTTAACTAGCTCTCCTGCTGATTTCAACCCGGATTTGTTGTTTACAATGTGAGCAATATCAGCAATCCCCGCTTGTTGGGCTGACGGTGGCTGGTTGGAAAATTTTAACATAATGCCCCCCTATTGTTAGTCTCGAGCCCTGATCGTTAGCACCTGCGGTCACGTTTTCTGAATCGACTTCATACTACTACTGTCAGCCGGTGACAGACGGTGACTAGTGTCTCCTCTGAGTTTTGGTGGAGCGGCTGCTGAGTCAACTGTGACACCATGTGGTGAAATTCAGTATACTAGTCCGCTGCTTAATATCAAACCGGTTCGAACATTTTTACACCGCCCAACTCTACTTGTCTTTAGGGATGTTTCATAGAGTGTGTGTGTGTGTGTGTCCTTGTGCTGCCCCCTGGGTCAATGTGCCAAGTATCCTTTTCTTTCTGCCCATATAACAAATGACTGACACACACACACACACACGCGCACACACACACACACACACACACCTTGAGACACCTCCAATGGCCTTGCCGTATAAAAGGATACGCAGTCAAGGACCCGTTTATCTCTCTGTCACAGCTGTAATAACAGACACACATTGTATTTCAACTGTTTTTTTACACACACACACACACACACACACACATCCTCACATCATTGCTTGAGTGATGAAGTCAAGTCTCACAGTTAATATATGCCATGTACACACACACACACACACACACACACACACTAGATTACCAGAGCATCTGATCTGAAACTGATTAGGTTTACTTTCTCAAGAGAGAGATTAGGCTCGTGTGTTCCCTTTGGAGTTTGATTTTAAGTGTTGCAATATTCATCAGTGAGTATAAATTGCTTTTGAAATAAATATGAGCATGGTGGTTGATTACAATATTTATTGAGAATTCCACTTTTCCCCTAAAACTTTTAATGTTTTCAGCTCAGCGTGGCTCGTCTGTAATTCACACCCCGTCGCTGACCCCAAGCTGGTGTCTCCTCCTGAGGACAAGCAGGTGGTAGCGAAAGGAAAATCTCTCCCTTTGAGTCACCCTCAAAGTTGCAAAAACACACATACGATCCGTAAACACACACAGTCACACACACTCACTCACACCATGTAGCAAGTGCAGGGAGGACAGGTTGTCTTATCAAAGTGTACTGTAGGAAAGTGGTGGTCTCAGGGGAAATTCAAAGGACAATAGAGAACAAACACACACACACACACACACTAAGAGACATGCACCGCTGGCAAGACGAGAGGAATCATCCCCTGGGAGAATACAAGGCAGGAAAGAAAGGATGGAAAAGGGAGGACAAGAAAAAAGGCGAAGGAGATTTTTTTCTCTTTTTGCTCAGAGGAAGTTGTCACTTATACAGCATTTCCCCTCAGCACCCGCACAGCCAGTGGCTGACAGCAGGTGTGTGTGTGTGTGTGTTACACAGAGGGAGACACTGGGGGTTTTGTAGAGAAAAATCTGATATGAGACAACCACAAAATAGAGGTAAAGGATAGATAGACAGAGAGACAAAGAGATAAAAAGCACCAGAAACTGAGGTAATAAAACACACTTTCTCTCTCTCTCTCTCTCTCTCTCTCTCTCTCCCACACACACACACACACATGCATACACACACATGGCTGTCAGAGATGTGTTAGCTGCAACAGGGAGACAGAGAAAGACAGAAGTAAAGGCAAGATGACGCCAGGCGGAACCACAGGCCGACAACACTGTCACAGCCATCACCCACCTTCACCTTCACTTGTTGTGTGTGTGTGTGTGTGTGTGCGAGAGAGAGAGAGTGTGTGTGACAGCTAGACGTAGAGATGCAACGCACCATCGCAGACAACCCCTGTCAGTTTGGTTTAAGACAACCCCAAACTGTGTGTGGAAGAGCGCATATCATTGTGTGCATTTCTATGTGTGTGTTTCGCTCCAACCTGGCAGTCCATCAGCCATTCGCACTTAATTTCAACACCTCAATGCGCACTTGGTCGCACACACACAACCATCCATCCATCCACACACACACACACACACACACACTCACACCCGCTGAGTCTTTTTAACCTGGTTTAGCCTCCACTGACCAGCTGTCAGATCTGGGTTGCCATCGGTTACCAAACCCTATAATTTCAAGGGACATGGGGAAAAGAAAGATGCTAGAAAGAGAGCGAGAAGGAAATCTGGTGCTATTTTAAACTCTCGAGTAGGACGAGCCACATTATAAGAGAGCAAAGTACTAAATACTTAATGACCAATCTTGTTGATGCAGCACGTGAGAGAACAGTTGTGTGTTCTCAATGCCAGGTAAAGCAGGGTTTTCTCCCAGAGACGTTGTTAGGCCCGTTGGTCAAGTGTCTTCTTTTGACAGACTGATGGCAGCATTAAGGTGGCGCCCTATACGTAATTTTTGTGACAACAGCATCACGTACAGAATCACATACAGTAAAACATATATATATATACTACTATATGCACTACATACTCAACAAGTGTACCATCGTTCAACATACTTCTGTGTGAATAAATAGCATGTATCTTTTTGGACGCACTGAGCAGTAATTTACGTCGTCATTTCCTGAGTGCCTCCTTGCCGGATGGAGACTTGTAACCATGGTAACCCGTGCCAACGTTACGAACGTTGTCGTCACTACATTATTTCATTGTGGGATATTTATGCTGACGTAGTGTCCGGCCTTGCATACTGTATTATTTCCCCAGAAATAGTATGAAATTCTTGTACTATTGGTTCCATACTAAGGTTTTGAACATACTAAAAAATCTCACATACTGTTTAAGCGTACTAAATAGCATGTTAGTATGGAATTTCGGACGCAACCTGACAGTTAGGTTGCTAAGGTTATTAAGTAACATTAGCTTATGATAGTTGGAAACATGAGGGTAAAGAAAACTGATCTCAGACCTGCTGTTTTGCGTTCACGTTTTAACCAACAGATGTTGCTGGTGTGTTTTCCAACCATTATATCTATATTTCCAACTGAGCCGCCCCACTGTAGCTGTAGTTTAAAAAACATCTTGAAAGAAATTCCCTGAACCTTTGGCCCGGTGGGGAGTCAACTTAGTCCTGGTGGGCCACCGAGCTTGCAATATACTGGGAGAAACCCAGGATTGGTAGACCTAGTTGTGTTAGTAGATATACTTTTTTTTTTACAACAGTTTGGCATGTTTCTTTTCTATCACTGTAAAATGTTTCTTTTAATAAACATGAGTGGTAGAAGTTACAAAACATGAATACATTTTTAATCAGATCAAATGCCATTTCCTTAAATATGCCACTATATATTATCCCAAACCAAAATTAAATGATTTAAAGGAGCAGTGTGTAGGATTTAATGGCATCTAGTGGTAAAGTTGCAGATTGCAACCAACTGAATACCCTCTCTCCTCCCTTCACAAGCATGTCGGAAAACTACGTTGGCCTTCAGGTAACATAAATATGCGAAAGGTTCTCTCTAGACCCAGTGTTTGGTTTGTCCGTTCTGGGCTACTGTAGAAACATGGCGGACTCCATGAAGAGGATCCGCTAACTAAGAAAACACAACAATTCTTAGTTTCAGGTGATTATACACTAATGAAAATATAGTTATTAATTTAATATTACATTTCTGCCAATAGATCCCCCCAAATCCTACACACTGGCCCTTTAATTAATGAACAGCTGAAACAAAATTGTATTCAAATTATTTTTAAAAAGCAACCACGCTGGCTCTCATCAATCACGTTTAAGGGCTGCAAAGAGTTTGTTCAATAAGAAGATTCTTGTAGTTTTAAAATTCCAGTCAAACGTGATCAAAATGTCATGAATTGATTATAGTCAATCATTAATTCAATACGTTCATTACGTAACTGTGTTAATGAAAGATTTAATGGAATTCTATTTAAACATTTGTCATTTAATTTTCATTTTATCCAGCTTTTATGAATAATAATGAAGTCAGAGTTACTGTTGATTTTGTTCATCTCCAGATTAAACTGAATCCACAAACATGCAGATGCTTCCACACACAGCCTTCAGCGCCCTCGACGCACATGCAAATGATATGTGTAAAATGTCTTTTCAGATAGATATACACACTGTCCAACCCTGCTGATGTTTCAGTTCCAGCTGTGGCCCCCACTGAGTAAGTAAAACACACACACGCACTGAATAAAAACATAGAAGAAATAGAGAAATGCATCATGTTAACAAGCTCTAAGATAATAGACTAAAAGGACGCCGTCTCTTTCTTTTATTTCTCTCTCAACACATAATGCAAACTATCTAATTCATTCACACACACAGAGACAAATACACTCGTTGTGATAACACACAGCCAGTTACAGCTTGCATAAACAGAGACCAAATTGGCAGTAGCTGTACTTTACACACTTCTACACACACAGGCTGAACAACTGATGGATATTTAATTTAATTAAAAAAAAAGATAATAGCATATATTGTTCCAGGATTCCCTTCAGCTCTATTGGCACCGTTTGAGCCAAACTGTCATGAATCACTAACTGTTTTCATGACAGGAAATGCCATTTTTTTATTTTCTTCTTTACACTTTTTTGTCGACACTGATTGTAAATCACACAGAAGACAACTGCATCTATCTGTGTGTGTGTGTGTGTGTGTGTGTGTGAGCGTGTGTGTGTCCGAGCTGTCGAGAATACAGTCAGGCTGTCAGCGAGAGGACAGAGGGGACTCTGGGGGAATGAGTTTGCAGAAACAAAGGACACATGCACACACATTCACACACACACACACACTTACACCAACATACTTATTGTTCTTTCCGCACATGCAGGCATACAAGACGCACAGATCGCTTTACATCAAGCTTTAGTTGGAAGTGTGTTATGTGTAAACACATCTGCATACACCACACTCCTGTCCTGCACTATTCATTAAAACGTGTACATGTGACACACCAATGCACGCTCTCAAGGTGAAAGTTAAGAGGACAGATCGATAGTAGTGAGCAGCTAAAGACACTGACACAGTGGCCTTGATAGTTAGAACCTCCCCTCTCTCGCTCTCTCTCTCAGTCTCCACTATGTTGTTATACAGGACAGGTTTTTGATATCCCCTGAAGTGTCTTGGACCTTGGATTTCGGATCCTCTCCTTGACGACGGAGATGTTGAGCTACTGTTAAACCTCAATCATCCCCGAGGGGGAAAACATCTCCTCCTTCACTCCCTCATTTTGATGACCCATTTTGATAACTCAGAACTGATCTCAGAATTAAGAACGGATCAGAAAGTGACTGAATTGACTCAAAGCTGAAACTTCTTATATTTTGGGTTTCTAAGAGAACATGTTAACATGCTTTAATGTTCAAAAAACACATTATTTTTCTAATACTGTCTGTCTGTCTGTCTGTCTGAATATACCTGTATTCATCCTCTGTCTGAAACGCCCCATTTAAGCGCCTATCTCTTTAAGACCCCCCCTCACTCAAAAAAATCAGGTACTGTATGCTTTTGGTTACTGAAAGGTAGGAATGACAGTCCTCTACCAAAGAATCGCACAAAAGCACCACTTTAAATCTTGTATTTACCAGAAATGTGCTCATAAGTTCCTTGGAAATAAGTCATTCAGCATGAAAAAGCATAAAACAATGACTAATCTTAGTCAACAAAGGCTTTGATCACAGACACACATCACTAGAAACGCATCACCAACAAAACCATTGTTTTCCTATGGTTTACCTGCCGTACGCTTTTTTTTGCGCTGCACGTTGCATTTTTCTAGCAGTTTTTAGATATGCATAAAAGCTAAAATATTCTCAACTTTTTAGCGCCAGACGTGGAGTCGCACCGCTCGTCAATGTCAAACTTGGCCCAGGCAGCCAATCAAATCATGTAAGAGGCGGGCTTTACTACTTTACCACTTCCTTCCTCCTGTTTAGATGCCGGTTGAAGCGGCCTCTCTGTGTGATCGGGGCATAAGACCAAAACGACCGATTAGTCGACTAATCGACGAAGACGAGGCAGCCCTAAATGACAGCTTATAGGTTGTGATACTTTTCTTTCTTTAAAAGGGGTTTCAATACTTGTTTACGATATTAAACCTACCCTCTGGCTCCAGTCAACCCATCCCTACAAGCCACTGGTCCAGTATTCATTTCACCACCTTGTGACCACAAGCCACACGGGGTTACACATGCAAATAATCTTCCTCTCTCTCCGTCTCCCTCTCACACACAGAAACAGCTATAGTGGGGAGATAAGTAATGGGCTATTTCCTCGCATAGTGGTTGTCTGATTGCATAACAGGCCCCTCTCCAACATGCACAGACCCCTATCAAGCACCTATATAAACACACACACACACGGTCGAACGCCATCTCTTATTCTTGTTCATATCTACCCCCCACCTCGACAACCAAATAGTCTCCTCTCTCTGTCTAACATGCTGCACGCTGCACACACATTATCTTCTCCTATAGTTCACTACTCACACACTCCTTCTCTCCTCGTTTTAACAACAGTGACACACACACTCTCTCTTTCCATCAAGTGCACACGAGGGGACAAACCCAGACCCCCGACTCGGATCTACACCAGCATGCAACATGCAAATGCTTTTAAGAGGGGCTCAGCAAAGGGACACAAGTGTGCGTCTCCCATGCGTCATGTTTGGTCTTTTTTAGTTGTGTTTTTATAGATTTATATGCTTTGTCTTTCGGAGGCACAGAGCAGAAAGAGTTAGGGAAGATGGTAGATGGGAACATTTAGCATTTAGCCTGAAGAGCTCCAAGATGGCGCTGCCGTTCATGTGTAATTACTGGCATCTTCATCTTGAACGTGGCTCATTTGAAAATCTTGGATAAGATGCTGACATAAGAAGTTAACTTTACTCTTCTACCATTCAAAACCAAAGGCATACACAGACTGAGATGACTCATCACTTTTAATGTAAATAGGTTGTGACCATTTGCCCACATTTGGTCTGTGCAAGACTCTTGCTTTGACATTTAGTGTCTGTCAGACACAGTGCTGAGTGAATGTTTTAATGAACTTGATATAAAATTAATTATATAGTCATATCAGCTGGTGATAGAGAACAAAACTACATCACTTCATCCTTTTATCCTATTACAAATTTGTGGGAAATTGTCATGATTAGCATATTAATTCTTGAGGTATGGCCAAAAATGTGTTTTGTGAGGTCACAGTGACCTTTGACCACCAAATCTAATCAGTTCATCCTTGAATCCAGGTGGACGCTTGTGCCAAATTTGAAGAAATTCCCTCAAGGCGTTCCTGAGATATCACGCTCACGATAACAGACCGGACAGAGGGATGGATGGACAGACGGACGGACAACCCGAAAACATAATGTCTCCAGCTACGGCTGTCACCGGCACGGAGGCATTAAATAGATATTTAATTAAATGAAACTGTTAATTACTTTTAATACACAAAAATGCAGAGAGAGGTTAGACTCATATTCTCATTTTACTTGCTTTGATTTGGTTTTCCCACCGTTTAAATTGATTTTATTTATTAAAAGACATCATTGGGTTCTGGATAATTACTGCTTCTCTGAAAACTTAGTTGGGTTTTGATCATACTGGTGGCTGCACTGCTTTTTAATTGACAAATTAAATGTTTACTCACTTTTTAATTTGCAACTAACTGTAAATAACTGATTGAAGGCCACATTGCAATAAAAAACTAGTGTGGTTGTCTGCGATTATATGATGGCAATAATGAATAATTTACCCCGACTCTGCTCTTTGACTCATTTAAAACTTTCAAACACATGAAAGCTTCTGAGAGAAGAGGAGAGGAGAGGAGAGGAAACAAGAGAAGAGGAGAGAAAGGAGAGGGGAGGACAGGAAGGGAAGGGAAGTGAGAGGAGAAGAGAGGAGAGGAGAGGAGAGATATCAGGAGACAAACGAGAAGACGATCAGGCAGATAGGAGGAGATAAGATGGAGAGAGGAAGAGAGAGTCAGGCGGGATAAAGAAATACAAACGAAGGAAGAAGAAACTGAATGAGAGACATACGAGTTAACGAAAAGAAGGATAAGCAGAAAGAGAATTTACATCTCAGCAAGGTTCTCGACATCAGACTCCATTAGGACGGATCTGGTTTGTCTAATTGCTGCAAAATAACAAGATATGAATTATAATCTTGATGAGATCCGGATGATGCGCCGCTAACAAGTGAATTCCCGGCGTTCATTTCCACATATCTCTGAAGATCTCATTAAGTCCGACACATCTCCTCCCACTCAGTCACCTCACACAACCCCCTTTCCTAAAAGCAACTTCAACTCTGATCATTTGACAGATTGTCGCTCAGTATCTTTAAAAGGATTTCGTCAGGAAAAAAAAAAGGTTGGTATTTTACAACAAAGTCTCGCCTAAAAATTGGTCCTCGCTGAACTTCATGTGTGAAAGCAGCAGTAGGCAAGATTGGAGCAAATATGATTTTTATAAAACGATCACTATATCCTGACAGTAGTGCATGAGACGGGTAATCTGATATAAATCATGTTCCTCTGTGTCCTCCGGTGTCCTCCGATGCTCCTAATGGCATCTGCAAGATTTCACAGACCGGAGGAAAACAACTAATCAGAGCCGAGCTGGAGCCTTGGCGTATCTGAGCAGCTGTCAATCACTCGCGAACTCCGATCAAACGGTCAAACTAGGCAGCGCTGATCAAATATGAATCAATATTCTGTTACTGTAATGCCTATTTCTCACCTCAAATGTTTTCAGAATCATTTTGAAGTGTACTGTTTAGCTGTAAAATTAGAAAGTTTGTGACCTGACAGCCATGTTGAGATAGGTTGAGGAAATACCAATCACCGCCCACCAGCAAACTTTCTCAGAAATAGGTATTACAGTAACAGAATATTGATTCATATTTGATCAGCGCTGCCTAGTTTGACCCTTTGATCGGAGTTTGCGAGTGATTGACAGCTGCCTCCGTTGAATGAACAGCCAATAGGAACGCTCTCTCTCTGAAATGACCTGTGATTGACCAAAGTCTCCCGTCACGGCTAGATTTTTGAAAGCCTGAAAACAGAGCCATGAGGAGGTGCAGAAGTCTAGTTTTCTCCCAGAACACTTGAATAACAATATGCTGAAAGGTTATTATACATTACAAGACTAAGAAACCTGAAATGTCTCTGCAGTGGAAACAAAAAAGGGAGGAAAGGGAAACGTGATAGAGAACAAATCACTGGAGTATTACAGTAAGGTTACAAAAACACTTTGCCTCTCCTTCCTTCCACGCGCCGTAATGTACTAAAACTTTGCTTTCCATCTACTGATAATTACCTTTTCTTTTCCTGCTGATAATTCCAGTAATCTTCCGTCATTACATGTAATCATCAAACCTACAACGTGAGCACTAGGACGAAGCAGGACAACTTTTCAAAAGGCAAAGAAAAGGCTGGAAGGTTTCTCGGTTTGTGTTATTACACATATTCGGCTCGGATTGTTGTTAGAAAGAAGAAAATAGGTCCTGATCTCTCTCTAAAAAAAGGGGGAATATAGATTTTGAAGTTCACCTGATAACTTTTTTTCTTGTGATTACAAAAGAAACTTTTCTCTGAAGTTTTCTATTTCTTGGGGTAAATACAAAGCTGCCTCAAAAAGAAAAAAAAAAACCTTAGCAGATAGAAATCACCTGGCTGTACACCATGTCTGCTCTGATTTACACTTTATTGGTTGCTATTGCGCTTAAATCCCCCTTTGCCAATCTCGCTCTCACACACACATAAACATAGACACCCACAGTATCGATCTGTGGGGGCTGTGTGAGAAATCTGGTGCAAAAGCAGAGTGACAGCTACCAACAACACCAATAACACCAACAACACCACCACAAACACATTTTAAAATCAAAAAGCCCGTACAAGTGCAGTCATGTAACATTTGACGCCGTCACCCCGACCTCCATCCCAACTTGATGACCCGGCGGTCTCGCTCTCACACACACAGACAGACACACTCTGTAACCTTTCCTCAGTGTCTGTAATCAGATATTGATTTAATGCAGCACTAGGTATCACATCCATCTCTGCTTTTCTCCATCTTCTCTAATATTTCTGTGCTTTTATGATATTTGTCCGGTGAGGCGAACACACGCCTTTTTGAGATATGGGCTACTTGGCCCTGCCGGCACCAAAATGAGATTTCTTTCTCTAATTTATTTGAGCAATGACCATTTCTCTTGGAGAAAAAAAAATAATAATGCTTGGCTATTTGTAGCAAAGAGAGCAAGGATCCAGACCATTGCACCTCCAGACTGTTATCATGGTGTTTCTGCTCGAGTGTATCGTGTTTTGATTTGATACCTTTTTTTTTTTATTTACCCCATCTGGGGAGGTCAGAGGACATGCTCGAGCAGCGTCTGTTTTTTTTTGCTGTACTGTTTGATGTGTGTGTGTGTGTAGAGGTGGGCGGCATACCGGCTTCATCACCGTCACCGGTGTCACGTTCGGCCACGGCATGGATTTTGCAATACCGTCATTACCGTGATAAACACACTCACCTTTTGGTTTTAGCACATATAACACCCGATACTACGTCACACCCACACAGGTTGTCTATGGTTCCGTACTGACTCCTGCTGTTCGGTTTCGTCGCGGAATGTTTTGCTTTTTATTTCGGCACCCATGTTAACAGGTTACAGCAGCCACAGTGCCCAGGACAGACTGGGCATGTCAGCAGCGTGTGGCGGCTGCTGACATGAACTGCTGCATCCCGTACGGGTGTGACATTGTTGCTGCAGAGCTGCCAGCCCTCAACAGATCATTTTCACTGTCTATTTTTGCTGAGAACAGTGCGACTCACGCGGAAAAAATAGGCGACAAACAGCGAATCTCTACATGATCCGTCCGAAGCCGAGCTGCGCTGCTCACGATCCATGTGTCTTCTGTACAATCCTGGTCCAACAGTGTATATTTTCAAACGCTTTCTTCATATGGGTTAACATGTAAAAAGGTTATGTCAGCTTGGTACATTTCTTTAAATGCAATGTAATTTCCAGTTTGGCCGTGGTGACAAGAGGCGAAAAAACTTTGAAATAATAAAACAACAGTAAATATGTGAAAGAATAATTTTTTTTTCCAGTTCACTCACATCTGAAAACAACATGACTGTTATTATTAACTCTGAATGAATCACATTACATCTACATTATGGGGCAGGCTACTGCTCCCAAAACACATGTAAGCATTTTACCTCATTTTCAATCTTATTTGGGGTGGAGTATCGCTTTTATTTTGTAATACCGGGGTATAATACCGCAAAAAACAAAAGAAAGACCGTGATATACATTTGAGGTCACATCGCCCAGCCCTATGTGTGTGTGTTGGGAGAGTTGTTGAACAAAAGCACAGCAATTGTGTTAACATTTAATTACTGTCGCTTAAAACTAAAACTCTTACTGGGGGATTCCTGCTAGCGAAGTTGGCAAAGTTGGTGCACCATGAACCTGCTGCTTACTGTGGGAACTAAATGGAACTGTAGACCTTTTAGCACAGTGGTGTGTTTTATGAAAAGCAATAATCCACTCCACACTGTGATTTACAATGAGCTAGAAGAGCCAAGAGGGTTTTAAGTAATCTGCATCTTGTGGCTTTTTGCTTGAATAGGGCTCAACTCCCACAGTGAACATTAACCGTGGCATATGCAAAATAGCCGACATAAAGTCTGTTTTGTTTTTTGTTTTTGTTTGTAATGATACCAAATGAAACATGGTCATGACTATGGTACAAACTTCCCTCCAGTGGCCTTCCAACTGTTTAATGACCAGTTATGTTTACTTATTATATTCCCTGCACTCTGGAAAAGAAATCTATACCAATCTGCGTGTGGAAATAAAGAATCTAATTTATTTTATACGTAGGGGGGAGATGTAAAGAGATCAATTAGTCTAGCTGATGTTACAGTGTTGAAAAAAAAAAAAAGTAAACAACAAAGAAATAAAATAAATGGCGAAGGGCCGGGAGAGGGAAATGTAACAGAGAAGAAACTCTTACAGCAGTCAGCACAGCAAACAGCATAATAACGACAAAAACAAAAGAGAACGGAGGAAGAAAGGAATATTTTTGGCATTGCTATGATTACCAGATTGAAACATACTGTGTCGAGTTTAGAGAAATGAAAAGAGTAGTTTGATGTTTTTGAATGAAACATATCACAACAGAACAGAGGAGTACGTCGCTACAGTAGGATGGACTCTGTGGTGCACTGACTGGCCTGCAGCACTCTGCTTCAATACTATAATACACAACATATAACAAGGATACAGTGTAAACCAAGTGCTAAAGGCCCCTAAAAACACAGCAACGAGACAAAATATGATCAGCTTTACAAGAAATGATTAGGTCTGTCAATCAATTAAAATATTTAACCATGATTAATCGCATAATTATCCATAGTAAATCGCGATTCATTTGTGATTAATTACATTTTTATGTGTTCAAAATGTACCTTAAAGGGAGATCAAGTATTTAATACTCTTATCAACATGGGAGTTGCCAATATGCTTTAATTATGGAATTGTATGTATATATTTATTATTGGAAGTCAATTAACAACATAAAATTATGATAAATATTGTCCAGAAACCCTCACAAGTACTGCATTTAGCTCAAATCATAACATGGCAAACTGCAGCCCAACAGGCAACAACAGCTGTCAGTTTGTCAGTGTGCTGACTTGACTTGCCCCAAACTGCATGTGATTATCATAAAGCGGGCATGTCTGTAAAGGGGAGACTCGTGGGTACCCATAGAACCCATTTTCATTCACATATCTTGAGGTAAGAGGTCAAGGGACCCCTTTGAAAATGGCCATGTCAGTTTCTCATCGTCAAAATTTAGCGTAAGTTTGGAGCGTTATTTAACCTCCTTCACAACAAGCCAGTATGACATGGTTGGTACCAATGGATTCCTTATTGTGTTAACTTTGAGAAATTGTATTTTCTAAAAAAAGATCAAGATGGAATAAGAGAATTAACATGGTAGTGTAAGAAAAGGTCTTAAAAAAATGTGTTTTAATGCTAAAATTAGCAGAAAGAAAGAAAAAAGAAAGAAGCAGAATTATATGTTCTAATTTCTTCTGTACCTTTTTTGTGCAATAATGGGAGTGTGTGCGTTCTCTGCTCAGGTAGACATCACTCCTCTATATGTTTACATAGCAAATAGTTGTCTGCTGCTATATTAATTATCTGAATTTCAAATATATCACCTTCAACATGTTGGTTATTTACTAGCAACTAACTTAGTATAAAAATGACAGCATAAAAACTTGCATTTTTCTGCTAGGAAATGCAACTTTGGCTCATAACACACCTTTTTTTCCACTTTAAATTTTTCATTATACATCACATTTTCTTTTGCAAAACAACAATTCTCTGTGAAGACCTTTTCCCCTCAGCCAGTGTTATTTCTGATAGATTTCTGATGTCGGTTAATGAAACACCCTGGGGAAAGCTGCCACCCAATAAAACCTTTGACAGTGACAAAACACATGCACATAAAAGAAGACACACCCACTTACTACACATATCTACAACCTTGAGACAAACAAAAAATAAAGATGGAAAAATATGAAATGTTTCATCAAAATGGAATAAAAAATAAGATCTTCCTATCACAGTCAGCCCACTCCTCCGCCTGCAGGAGACGTAGCCTCATTTCTATGAATGAAAAGTTGATCCTGGTTATGGATGGATGTTGTAAAGACGCACAGATAGAAAGAAATCGCACATATACAGAAACTCTTTTCTCCTCTGAGGTATTGAGCTTGTATTAAAGGAAATGATATGGAAGGATGATGCTTTTTTTGGCGTGGAAAGTTAAATCAATTATCTGTAGGTGGGATGATGAACAGACTCACAAGCTGGTGTGTGTGTGTGTCTTTGGGGAAACTCCTTTGTGTTTTCATCGCTTTAAATGTGAGTCTTCTTTGTGTCACACTGCTGCGTAAGCTCTTTGTCTCTACGGTGAACTCATTTTCATTGTTTTTATCATAACTTTTATTGCTTTGGCTTCAGAATGGAAAATGACTCAATCGCTGGTTTTATACTGTGTGATGGATTTCTGCACGCCTCCCCCTTTCCCCCCCCCAACACACACTTACTCACAGCCACACACTCTCTGAGAGAAACTCCGAAAGAGAGGAAAAAAAAAAAAAAAGAGAAAAAGAATGAATTATTAATCATGCCGTCTAATTATGGTGTGTGGCCCTGAGAGAGAAATGATCCCGGGGAAATCACATCTAACAGTCATTTATCACAACAAATAGAGTGAAAAACACTGGTTAGAGGAGAGAAGTGAGGAGAGAGGGCAAGAGAAGAGCGGAGATAACAGGCCAGACCTCTGCTATCAGACTCTGCTGTTAAAATATGCTAACGAGATGCAAGGATAGGGAGAGACAGGAAGGGTAAAAGGAGAGTCTAAAGTGGGGAATTAAGAGATGCTCATGGGAAACTGGAGCCCCATAAGAGATCCTCAATGCCCCCTAAAGCTGGGTTTACAGGGCAACACATCGTACCTCAAAAACAAGGACTAAATATGCTTAAAAAATGTCTCTTATCTAGTGGAACGTATGTATAAACTTAGTAAAATCATACTTTTACCTATCTTAAATATAAAATAAGAAATTAGGTTTGGTAACATGTCACGTCATGTTTAACTCTAAAAGCCTTTATACAACGGGAAAGTGACGAATAAATGACATGAAAATGCGAAATACTCGCCTGCGAATATTTCACATTAAAACTATTTGCAAATTTGTGACAGTTGCAACACATTTTCAATAACAGCTTCGCATAGATTTGTGCAGGCAGAGGACCAACTAGAACACCCAGAGAGAGGCCCAGAGCAGCGTCTGGCAGTCGGTCTGAGGTAAGTTATTGTACAGATTAAACTACTGTCAGCTATTTTATTGAGTTTCTTTTCAGTAAAATGCTGGTGAATTTCCCTCTGGTAAACAGTTACTCAGTGTATATGTCTAGGGCTTTTATAGTGAAAGGTAAGAACGGAAGTAGTGGATCTGGTTTGCGGGGCCTTTGTGAACAATAAAGTTTGACGTCTTGGTTCGGACTACGAAGCCTTCGTATTATTGTACACTAGTGTACATTTTAAGGATGTCTTGGGGTGCGAAAGCTCAGAAAAATCAACGATAGTTTTCCGAAAAGAAATTGCGTCTGTGTGAAAGTATTCATGACAAAAACAACAATTTGAAAAAATATATTAACGTGTGAATTAATCGCACAAAATTAACCCCGCCCCCTGGTGTGTAAAGGCCTTTAAACAAAGATTATAGTTGGCTGATGCAACAGGGTCGATGGGCGAGGTTGTTATGTGGCTAGCGGGCGAACAACAGCATTGCACAAGTCACTTTATTGTCATTCCCCTCTATCAATGTCCTTGCACCCACTACAGCCAAGTAGCATCCTTCCTTCTGTGCTCATATAATATAAACAATATAACAGGTTGATCCCACCAGAAGCAAATTGTCTTATAATTCCACAAATGTGGAGCGATAACCGCTCTAACAGCAACTTGTATCCGTGGAGTTTGGTGACCTCCTGTAATTTCCAGCAGAGCCTCAAGTCTAATCAGCCAGAGTCATTGAAAACACCTGTGTGCAGACCTTAGGCCCCGTCTACATGCATAAAGATATTTCTAAAGACGGATATTTTCCCCTCCGTTTTACAAAAATTCTGCGTCCACACTCAAATGCAAAACGACTCCAAACGCTCGCCGTGATATTAACATGTCACCCTTGTGACAAATATTACGGGGATCACAAGTTAAGGGTCAAGGAATTTTGTTACCACCCTTCTCACTCCCTTTCCTTCGGCTTCATGTTGGTCAGTTTGATAACAGTTATCGTTCATGGGGGGGCTGGTCGAACTGAATGACTTTCATCACTCTGCTGTCATCTTTGTTATTGTTTCTGGCACATGCTCATTGCACAAAGCAACAATGGGCATGCATGAACTGAGGAGAGGACGTCATCGTTTCCCCAAACGGGAGGCCAAAAACGTAGAGGAAAATATCAGTTTTTTAAAATATGCCCTAATAATTGAATAGATATTTAATAAAATACTATAAACAAATCATTTCTATTTGTTCTACTGGACACCCAAAGAGCACCTGAGCGGACACCATCACTTTATTTCTAGCGTCATCTGCTGTAACCCTCCAACATGGCAGCTGTAGTTACACTGTGTAATACTCCTTAGCTCAAGACTGTGTCCCAGCCTTCAGTTAGTATCCTTGGTATTGTGCATGACGGCTCACTGAATAGAACAGAAATAATATTATATATTGACATTCACAACAAGCTATTTTCTGTAACTTCATAGAAAATGTATAGCATCCATTTATCTACCTATCTCAACTCCCATACTTTCTGTTTCTATTAGTACTCCACATCATTCTTAAGTGGCTTGAAATACATACCTATGCCATTTTCCAGAGGCTCATTATAGATGGCTTTGACAATGTAAGTTTAGCGTCTCTTTGAGTATTCAAGTGTTTTTCTGACTGCAATGACGGAGGACTGTAGAGCCCCTTCAGTACGTGTTAATGCTCCTTTATGATGATAAACCTCACAGAGGCCTTTAGAAATCTGATTTCCAACTGACAAAGTCCGATGCCCTCCCTTTCACACTTAGACCCGGCCCCTCCTCCCTCCAACGAACCACCACATTTGGGATTGTGCCTTGCGTATATTTAGCCACTAATAATAACCACGGGGGCATCTGAGCCGTGCCATGATGTGCTGGGCTGGGCCGTGCTGGGCGGAGCTGACAGAGTGACTGAATCAGGCCAAGTATCAAATCCAGCCTGTCAGCCGTGCCGACCAATGGCCCACTCAGGCCGTTAAAAAAAATAAATAAAACACCAACTCCCAGAAGGCCGAGCTCTTCGCCTTTCAGCCTCCTCTCCCTGACAGCTCGGAGGGAGCTGGGTGATGGTGTGTGTGTGCGTGAATGTGTGTGTAGGAAGGCAGGATTCAGGGGGAAAGATGGAAAAGGAAGAGTTATAGAAGGAGAGAGAGGTTGAAGTTGGGAGAACCAGAGAGATGGATGGATAGAAAGAGAGAGAAAGACGGAGCGCTGCTGTACCTTACCATCAAGGACACTGGGTTCATTTTCAGTCTGTCACTATACAACAACAGCAGCTATAGAGGAGCTGAGAAACTTTCTGCAGTCTCTTCTAGGTGTGTGTGTGCAGTTAAGTGTTTATACACATGTACATGCATGCGGTACACTTCTATTCATGCTCATGTGTGTGTGTGTGTTTCTGTGAGATGCCGGAAGCCCCCGATGTCAGATGGTAAGTGGTCTGGCCGCAGTGTGAAACGAGCCCGCGGGTTCAACTCCCCGGCTCACACCAGTGACCCTGTCAATCAGACTATCAGGGTCAGGGAGACAGAGAACGAGGGGAAGGAGGAGAAAGGCATACAAAAGAGAAAGGAGTGGAGGGCGGAAGGGGAAAGAAAGAGGGAGGTAAAATAAATATTAGGGCGTTAAGTTAATGCGATAACACAGATTTGTTTTAATGCCTCTGATTTCCAAATCGATATTTCCGAAGTTGTAGTGGGTTCAGTTTTAAGGCCAGAGTGATGATAGTGTCATCATATGAAACTATAAAATCCTAAAGAATCCATTGGTACCAAACATGTCATACTGGCTTGTCATGAAGGAGGTTAATAGCGCTCCAAACTTGCGATAAATTTGGGCGAGGAAAAACTGTCATGTCCATTTTCAAAGGAGTCCCTTGACCTCTGACCTCAAGATATGTGAATGTAATGGGTTCAATGGGTACCCACGAGTCTCCCCTTTACAGACATGCCCACTTTATGATAATCACATGCAGTTTGGGGCAAGTCATAGTCAAGTCAGCACACTGACACACTGACAGCTGTTGTTGCCTGTTGGGCTGCAGTTTGCCATGTTATGATCTGAGCATATTTTTTTATGCTCAATGCAGTACCTGTGAGGGTTTCTGGACTATAGTTGTCATTATTTTACAATAATAAATATATACATTTGCATAATGCAAGATATTTGCCCACTCCCATGTTGACAAGAGTATTAAATACTTGACAAATCTCCCTTTAAAGTACATTTTGAACAGAAATGTGTGATTCATTTGTGATTAATCCTGGACAATCATGTGATTAATCACGATTAAATATTTTAATTGATTGACAGCCCTAATAAATAAACAAAGAATTCAAGAGAAAGGAGTGATGTAAAAAACTCCAAATACTCCATCGCTTGTGCATGTTTGTGTGTTTTCATTAATGCATCTCAAATGACAGCTCCTGCCAACGCCGTTTGTCCTGTATAGGGCAGAGTTGGGCTTTCAGAAAGGTCTCTGTGCTGTACACACAGGCACGCACACTCCCACACAGTGTTCTCGGAGTCAACCGGCGAGTAAATGCGAGGACACTTTGTGTGTGTTGACACCTCTGGCATTAGAACACTTACTGTCGATTAGAGTGGCGGGCAGACAGGTCACTTTATGGAGGAGACAGTGAGAGACGGAGAGAGAGGGGAGAGTGACAGCGAGGAGGTTTTCTTTGTTGAGACATCTCACCGAAGAAGACTAAGTCAGACTCACAGTGTTATTAGCTCACACACACATAACAGATGGCAAAAGCAGCAGCTGTGAATACCAAAACTCCTTAATGCTTCCAGGCAGACACATTGGCACAAATGGCATTTAAATACAAACAGCCAGATCAGCTTCTCCCACTGTATATCCCTCAGCACTCAGAGTTTGACATATTCATCCTCCAGCCTTCAGATACCCAGACTTAAGCACTGCCATAAGGTCTGCCTCAAAGGAGGAGCAGCTCTCCCTTTGCTCCTGCAAGGACCTAACATGCTCTTTTGAATGCTGTTAGGACAGCATGAAAGCAGCGGAAATTAAGTGGCTACTTCCGATACTGAGAAATTAAGACAACGCGGAAGGGCAGTTCATTGAATGGTCACTTGAGACTGGCTCCAAAAGTGAGTCAATCCCCAAAGACCCCCATGTTAAAATGCCCGACTTAACAGCAGAGATAAACATGTTTACAGCCTGGTACAAATTAGAATTACAGCCAAGTGGACGTTTGTGCCAAATTTGACGAAATTCCCTCAAGGCATTCCTGAGATATGGGATAGGGAATTTCTTCAAATTGACACAAACACCCACTTGAACTCAAGGATGAACTCATTAGAATTGTGTGGTTAAAGGGTCAAGGTCACTGTGACCTCATGTCCATGATACACGGCAGGCACGTGAGGTTTTTGAAGAAATTTGAAGAAATTCCCTCAAGGTCTTCCTGAGATATCGCTTTCACAAGAATGAGACAGACATGAGGTCACCGTGACCTTGATCTTTGACCACCAAAATTGAATCAATTCATCCTTGTTTCCGAGTGGACGGTTGTGCCAAATTTGAAGAAATTTGCTCAAGGCGTTCCTGAGATATCGCGTTCACAAGAACGGCCATGGCTGTGGCCGGCACAAAAGGGAAAAATATCTCCGTTCATGACAACTGTACGGGGGTGAATTTTTATATAACTCACCCGTTTAATTTATATTAAGGCTTAAAGAGAGGGTGTGGCCTCTTTGAGTGACAGGTGGGTGCCGTACCAGGTTTCTAGCTGCTAGCTATCTGCTCTGCTGCATCACCTGGGCCGCCTCAGCTCCACCGACAATCCACCTCTTTGTCCATTTTTGGATTAGCCGGGTTTTATACTGTGTCGTCACGGCCAGGATGGCAACGGATGGAGCTACCCACTTTGAGCTTCACAACGGCTCTTCAGAAACCTATGGGTGACGTCACAATCACATATTTTATACAGTCTATGGTAAAATCCAGCATCCAGCGCCCAGCCCCAGTTTCACTCAGAAGGCTTTAAATCCCTTTTTGTTACCTTCTCTGAGCCAGTTTGTGACATTGAGGCTAAATGTATTACTTTATTTCCTGTCATCCACCCGTCTCTCAGCATCCACAGTACTATTGCGGTCCCCTCACACAAAGCACAAACTGCCCAGAGACAAAATATCCATCAGTTGTCGAGTGCCTGCACAAGCAGCCCAGATGTGTGTATCTGTCTAAGTGTGTAAATGTTATGCAGGGTGTTGCTCACAAAGGCATGTGTGCCAGGTTTCCCTGGACGACGGCTAAAGGTTAAACCCAGGCCAGTCGATGCATACAGATGAATTTTCTCAAACAATAAAATCAGTCAAAAATGACATTAACACTTGACCCACCGATACTGTAGGAAATTCTCGTTATGAAGTGTCTTAAAGTGGGACTATTTTACAGTATTAATTTCTCATCTTAACTACTCAGTTCAATTCATCCAAAAGACATGTTTTCGGAAATAAAAATGTTGAAGGTTGCAAACAGGTTTTCCTTGTCATGATGCCATTATAAATTACATGAGTGTGTATGTCTGACACGTCATGGGACAACTCCCAGACCGGACAACGCCTGTCAATCACAAGGTAGCCACGCCCTAAAGCATCCCTGCTTTATGGTCTATTTGACTCTAAATGGGACCATAATTTACTAAATGAACATCATGCTGTATTGAAGAAGACTTGAAACTAGTGATTGAGACCATAAACTCATGTTTTCAATGTTTACTATAGTAATAAATCAAGAGAGAAGTAGGCACATTTTCTCACAGACTTCTATACAATCAGACTTTTTGCAACCAGAGGAGTCGCCCCCTGCTGGCTGTTAGAAAGAATGCAAGTTTAAGGCACTTCAGCATTGGCTTCACTCAAACTACGGAGTTGCCCACTGGTTGAAACGCCATTGACTGTACATTTTCATTGTATTCTCAGTGTTGGATGCACTAGAAGTAAAGTTATAGTGAGCTGATGCTGGAGATGGTACTGTTGTTTCCCAAGCTTTTTGCTTGTTTTCCTTTTAATTGTGAAATATGCAATATCCTTCCCGAGCATAAAATATTAGCCATCTGTCTGTCTTTTTAATCCCCTACTAACTATTCATACAAATAAGTTTTTTACTCTTCCTCACAGAGTCACTCTTCAAAGCTTGCCATTTTAAAATGCAAAATAGCAATGGCCATTTGTGTCTCTTGTTGTCATCCAGTTTTGAAGGAGAGGAAAGACGTTGTTGTAGTTTGGGAATTGCAAGGCCACCACATGGCGTTGTGCTCCATTAACAGCGCCTTCAGACGGAGGAAAACACAAAAGGAAATAACAAATCTCAGACACACAGAGGCAGACAGAAAATGAAAAGTCAACGTGTGAGAAGAAAAGAAGGATGGAGAGGAATACAGAGAGCGAGAGAAAGAATGGGCTATCTCCATAAAAGTAGCCGTGCTTCTCAAGGTAGGAGCCGGGCAGCTAAAAGTCAACAACCAGAGAATGGATAGGACTGATTGAATTTATAGGAGCTGCTTTCTTACAGTAGATCAATGCCACACAAACACAGACTGAGAGAAAGTGCATGTTGGAAGCAGATTTGTTGTCCATCAATACCTCACTTCCTCCTGACTTCTGAAGAATTAGTAGGAGTGAAAAGCTTTTATTTTTAAACTTTCTTTATTCAGGGATGGTTGACTGAGCAAGAATCAACTTTCACACATGTAAGTCTGCCCCCTCTTAGTCGATCAGTTGACTAATCGCTCTTTTTGGTCTTATGCGTAGTTCACACTACACGACTTTAGCCCTGATTTTCCACTCGCCGACAGTTTTTGGCGCTCCCAAGCAACAGCCCCAGACCAGAGGCAAATCGGCGTTGACTTGGCGCTCGCACATTGGAGTGAATTGTTCATAGATGCAAGCCGAGATGCCCGCCGGTGCATCGTAGACACATTCCAGATAACTAGCATGCTAAATATCTGGACCTGTTCGGGAGTCTGTCTGGGAGCTGCAGCCAATGAGAACTTGACACATGGGTTAAGAGGAAACCTGCTGAGGGGTCACCTGTAACAATAGTAACTTTACTGTGATGTGTAGCATTTGCAACATGGACCAAAGGGTTAGGGTGTTGGATGTTTGCATGAATAAACATAACACCTAACAGGGTGACTGATCTACATCGGGGAAATCGTAAAGTGAACACATGTGCCAACGACAACATCAACAAGCATGACTATGCCCGTCACGTCTGTCGCTGGTCAGTCATGTAGTGTGAGAACCACGACGACTTTAAGACTCACGATTACAAGACAGCAAGCTGTGTAGTGTGAACAGTACTGCGATCAAACGACTTGGAAAGTCGTGTAGTGTGAACTTGGCTTTAGTCGACTAAGATTTCTTTAGTCCACTAGTCAATTTTGATGCTTTTCTTCATGCTGAATGACTGATTTCCAAGAACTTTTGTTGCTTTTGTTTGAGTCTTTGTGGAGAAACTCAGTTTTACAGATTTGTTGTTTCAATCAACTAATCGATTAGTCGACAAAATCATATCTGTAATCGTAATCATGTTAGTCGACTAAGATTTTCTTTGGTCGAGGACAGCCCTACACACACGTATGCAGTATGAGCTCTCAGAAGTCTGGAGCAGCTAAGTGCCTTGGTTGTTGACAATTTTTAAATGGGGATGACAGCATTTTACCTGCACTTCACCGGTCCTGAATATCTTGGTTGATCAGTTGATCCAGGATTGGAACCTGCAACCTTTAAGTCACAGGAAGAGCATCTTTAATCCTTCCTGATTGGCCCATTTTTGCACCAGTAAGATCTTTTTCGACTGACTTTACATACAACAAAAAATGAGACATTTTCAGGTAAAAGGAATTCAAATCGGTTTGGATTATTTGGGTCACATCACCTTTTAAATGCACTTCAGTAGGTGCAAAAATAATGGAGGCATCACCGTTCATACGGCTGATTCTTCAGCTCAGTAGCATGTTCAGTCTGTTGCTTGTCCAAGCTTTGTATCACAGCTCAGCTGGTGTGTGTAAAATCTGTGGAGTGCCCCTTTACTAACCTAACTCCTAAGAGATACCACGCAGAGCCTTCTTGGGTTTCCCTATGGTTGCAGTCTGACAACCCCTCCAACTATTTTACTTTGAGCGTGTGCAGAGTACTTAAAAGTGGCATATTAACTGACTCGCCAGTATGAAGCTTAGCGACCGGAAAAGCATTATTCGTTATGAAAAAAAAAATATCAAGAAACAAATGTGACACACGCACACACTTCTGCTGAGCCTAAGTGGCGAGTCCAGCACCATTAGTTACTGATGAAAAATGAGGGCAGGCAGGAAGACAGCGAGAGAGCAGCGAGAGTGAGGAGAGCGCACAGTGCGGGGGCAGCGGGAGGGAAGAAGAGAAAATTAGGAGAAGGAACAGAGAGCTCTTTGCAAATCTGTATGTGTGTGTAAGAAACAGGGGAGGAGAGAGAGATGAGAGCCAAGAAGAGATGGTGAGGGGGAGAAACAGGGACTTGGTTGTAGTGAGAGAGCAAGAGGCGATAAGAAGAGGTTGAGAGAGAGAGAGGGGAGAGAGAGAAAGAGGGGAGTCAGACAGAATGTGAACAAGACAGAGAGGGTGAGACATCCCAAAATAAGAGTCATGACAGAGGAGGAGTGGGTGTCGTACACAAACTCGTATCCTGTGTATCTGTATGTTTTTATCTGTGTGTGTCTGCCTTTAACTTTTTCCGTCTGGTATCTTTGTGGTTGTGTGGGTGTCATATATAACCAGTTTCAACTGCAGGAAACCTTTTTAAGAACTTCACCTACATTTCAACTGGAGGAACGAGGGCCTTGAATCTGTTCTTGCAGTACAGTTAATGCCTCCCAAAAACTTTATTCGTTTGTAATATACATACAGGTACATACACAAAATGTGACCTCTATATTTGACCCATCCGTAACACTTTATTACAATCATCATTTATAAATGGTAAATTGATAATTTACCATAATTAAAACAACAATAATTCCAATGTAGGTAAGTTATTAGTTGAGTTAGTTAAAGCAGCATATTTGTCCAATCCCATGTTGATAAGAGTATTAAATACTTGACAAATCTCCCTTTAAGGTACATTTTGAACAGATACAAAATGTGGGATTAGTTTGGGATTAATTGTGATTAAATATTTTAATCGATTGACAGCCCTAATAATAATGTTGTAAGTATAACAAGCGAGAAAAGTCCACTATAGGTGGGTGGGATGGTTGGTAGATGGGTCAAACCAACACCAAACTTTCCCCCAGGAGACAACTGTTCTTGTCCTGTGTGAAACCTAGTCATTTTAAGCCAAAAGATTATGTTTATTTACTAAATTAAGTAGTGTTGTTGTGTTTTTTGTTTTGGTTTGTTACAATTTACAACAGACCACGTGTTTAAAACGGCAGCCATAATCTGCAACAAAATGTGTTTCCCTCCAAACATAAATGAGGATGCAGTTTAGTTGTATGGAAACGTAATTTTGTGAGAGAAAGGGTTGTCAGAAGAAGACATCCAGAGACAATTTGATATAGTCAGGTGACATTTTTTTCTCATTTTGGCGCCTTAACCCTACACAATAACCACAAACAATGATACAACAGCAAAATTAAGAACAACCTGCAATTCATTTTGTTTTTTTAGCATCAAACAACAACTTTTTGGATCAATGGGACAGAAAATCTGTGTGAAGAGTGATTTCACTGATCTATCATTTTGGTAAAAATCTGTTTAACCAAAGACAATGAGACTCAACTGACTTAAGTACGTGTGAATCTGTGTGCGCATACTGGATGTATAATTATCTATGTGGGTACTTGTGTGTTAAGAGACGCAGAGAGGGGGAAGTTGAAAAGAAGCACTGGTGTGTGTGACAGAAAAAAAGTGGGAGAATTAATCTCCCATGAACTTCTAAGTACAGGTTTCAAAGGTTGAACAAGTGTGTGTCTGTGTGTGTGTGTGTGTGTGAGACAGAGAAAATGTAGGAGGATAAATCTTCCATGAACCTTTAAATCAAAGTACAAAGGTGGAACAAGTGCGTGCTTGTGCATAAGTCTGACTCTGTGTGTGTGCGTGTGTGTGCACGTGTCGTCTACTACATGCATTTCTCCCAGCACACACACTTACTGTAGAAAAAAAAGCAAAGCGAGAGAGAGAGTCAGCGACTGTCTGCGAGGATCATATGTGATTAATCCAGGGCATGTGCCTTGCTCGAGGGCACACATCAGCATGACGGATTAAAAGTATCAACATAAATCCCCTTTTCATCACGAAGGCCTTAAACTGTGTCAGAAAAAGAGCAGCGACGCCATTGTTTCTTTCTCTCCGTGCTCTCTCATCTTGTAGAAGTTTTTTTTTCTCTCTCTCTCTCTCTCTTGAAAAACTCCAAGAAGAAAAACTTTATCGGTATTACCGGCAAAGACGTGGAAACTTTCAGAAAAAGGCATTGCAAATTAGCAGATTAGCATCTAAGCACACTGATTAGTTGAAATGAAAATTGAAAAAAAAACATTTCATAAGGAGTGTGTGTGTGGGCATACAGTACATCTTTAGTATATCTTACAATAGCTGAATGACGACCCCCCCTCCTCCTCTTTTCGGACACTCTCCCTCCCCTGAGGTTATATTTTAACGAACACCCCGCTTTACTTCCTCTCATTTCCTCTCTGTCACGCCAGCATCCTCCCTCCTCCCAGCCTGCCCTCTCTAAAAGCACATTATCAGCCACTTACCTCTATTTAGCATAGCATCGATTAACAATGGACTAACATAGAATGTCACCAAACGCCCTGGTCGATGCCCTTTTCGTTAGCTCCCATGCTAATGTCCCTGGCCATTTGTTGGAACATGCTAATGTGCTAATCAGAGCGGAAGAAATGTTTAGCCTTAGGGGGCGAAGTTCTGGCTACACCGTGGTCACACACACACACACACACACACACACACACACACAGGTCACTCAAGGGGACATTACCTCGACTTACAGATTCCCTGGAGGGTTACCGTAATCCTACTCCCAAGAGTCAGAATCACTACATCATGTCAAATATGATGGTGGTTTCCAGCAGTTACAGCTACTGTATAGAAGTTGTACAGTATATATAACACTGGGCCAATATTACATACTGTATAAAAGTGTATGTGAGATATATGTGTTTGGTTTACAGCGGTGTCGACGAAAGAGTCGAGAGGTAAACGGTGATAGTTCTCTGCTGTTGAAGAATTGTCTCTGCTCACGAGGCATGCTGCTTATCCATCATGCATGCATGTGAGGACACATTGTTATGTCTGCCTGCACATCTGTTTGCTCTATACATGCATGTACAGATGTCTTGGCATCATGCGAGTACAATTGTACTGTATGTGTTGCGGAGTATTCACGTGTGTTATGAGACAGAAGAGGCCAAGCGTAAGGATGGCTCGGGGTTAACTTTGACTGACCTCACAGTAAGGATGTTAACAAAGAAGTGAACAAATACTTTTAAAGATCTATACAAAGCAGAAATCAAAAGTTCCAAGTCTTGAAACCAGGGGGCTGAGAGAGATTTTAGTTTTAACATATTTATTCTATTTAACATTCAAGATAAACATGCCTCTCCAAATGGAAAGATGGCATAGTAAAGTAGGATTTGCAATGTTTACATGATTAACTCGTAATATTTTTTTTATATTTAGTTAAGAAATCAAGCTTATTAAAATGTTAAACATTTCAAGGTCATTTGTCAGGATATAAAATTTAGGCTGCATGTACAGGCTTGTGAAATGTGGCGATCACACACCGCCACTATAGAGCCACAAGTAACCTCTTGCAATATGTTGTATGGGTTTCCTTTGGTTCCTGATATAGCAGCATCTATCCACTTTGCTTTGGTTGACAGCTCCAAATTTTGAGCCAGGCCGTACAGTCATCAGCGTAGTGCCCAGAAAGATCCTTGAGAGATTTAACTCTGCTAAGATAAGTAAGTGGCTGCTGTTGATGGATATCAGAGACAGTTATCACTAACACCGGCACACAGGAGATCGAAAGACAAGTATGTGGCTGCCCAACAACAGCAAAACGCCTCACACTGTTAAAACTGCCCATCGGTGTGATCGGGATCGGGAAAAGCCTTCGTGATGTGCTTTGCTTTTTAAGAATGCTCTTGGAGTTTTGTTTATATTGGACTTTTGGAAGTTATTTGTCACCGACTGGAGGTCATAGTCCGCGCACCGTTTTGTTTGCCACTACATCACTGAGACTACTACCCAGACTGCTGAGACCATTTTACTTGAATAAAACTTGCAGCAGTCGCCGACAAAACCACACCTTTTGCTTCTGTCTGATTTTAATGCAGCATAGCGCTTCTTTTTCACCCGCTTGTCTCCGGCAGTTTTTCATTGGATCTGACACCGAACACAACCTGTAAAACCCCTGCATCAGCAATGTCGGGTAGAGAAGGAGGAAGACCGAGAGAGAGAGAGAGCGAGAGAGAGCGAGAGAGAGCGAGAGAGAGAGAGAAGAAAATGGTGTGACAGAAGTGAGCAGAGAATGAAAAAGGCAGACAGATGGCAAAACAGAGAAAAGCAAAAGAGAAATGCTTGTTAGCACCTCACTGGCCCAAATAAATATAAGATGACACACCTGACTGATAATTAGTCTCAAGGGCTTCAGTGCCTCAGTGTGTAGCAGAGAGAGTGTGTGGAAGCATGTGTAAATGTGGGTCTGCGAGCGTGTTTATAGGTTATGGTGAAACTCAAACTGTTTGTGTGTGTGTGTGCGTGTTTGGGAGTGTTTGTGTGTAATGGAAAGGAGGGCAGAGGCCTTTGCATGTGTCCAAGCTAATGGGTATCCTGGCACACATAATCAGAACCGTTAATCACAGAGAGAGGAGAGAGAGAGAGAGAGAGAGAAAGAGAGATAGACTGAGAAACAGAAAAAGAGGTTTCAACCGATGCTAAAATGAGGAGGCGAGGAGAGAGAGAAAGAGGTCGAAAAGTCAATAGTGGCAGAAAGGGAGGCTGCGGAAGGGTGAAATGGGACAGAGCTGTCATTTCATCTAATAGGTGACCTATTTCATCTGTTGTTTGTTGATTCTGTCTTTGGCAATAAGCACCTCCGTTCTCTATCTCATGCCAAAAAAGCACCTTTGAATTTAATTACAGGAGAGATCGAAAAGGAAGCAGGAAAAAAGTGAGAGGAAGACGGAGAGACAGAGGGATGGAAATGGATTTCACTGGTAGTCAACGAACTTGCGTCATTGGCCGGGCTTAAGTCAATATCCAATCTGAAAAACAATTACCTTAAGTCTTACATATTGTTCCAGTTCAGACCAATATTTGTACACATGGGGAAATATGCCGGTAAAATACCACAGCGTATAAAACAGATTTCTGGCATATCCACACACACACTATCCTCCAGTTCTGTCTCTTTAAATGCACATTAGAAGTAAAACACACACACACACCTCTCCTCTCCTCTCCTTATAACAACACCACTTTCTCGGCTTTAGGGCGATGCTTTATTGTCCCCGCGTGCTATTTATGGATTCTGTTGTTTGTCCATTCCCCCTCGTGTTTAGTTTGATGTTATGTGCTCGCTTGTTGTCTTCTAGTTTTCCTCTAGGGGTGAGATATTTTTGCAGCACCAATTGGGGTTTTTATGTCTCACCTGCACAGATTGCACATCCTCTTTTTTTCCCAGGCTTTGCCATTTGTTCATGCAAATAAATGAAGCCATAAAACAATAAAATCTCTGAGCAAAACAAATCAAGACATGGACCCAGAGGCTGCTCTTGGTCTTGAGGAGACAACAGAACATTACCGCTTCTTCCTGAAAAAAGGTGAAAGAAAACACAAACGTTTTTTCTCTCTCAACATTATCATGCAGCTATGAGCATAAGGGGATTAAGAGCTAAAGTGAGAAACGTTCTATTGGAGCAAATATTAGTTTTTCTGGTCAAACAAAACCAGAATATAATTTCCCTATGCATGCCATGGCTTTGTCCTTTTCATATGTCAATGTCCCTTCTATTAATTAGCTCCCCAATGGCTAGACATGTTTATTCTTTCATAAGAGAGTCACAGATAGTGTCACACATAAATCAGCCCCGAGGGCTACGTTTCATAATGACGTCTCTTTAGGAGTCCAATCTGCTGTTGTGCCTTTACGGGCAATAAGTGGTATTACTGAGCTGGAAAATGGATACAGTATTAGGACATGCTCATACACACACATAGAGTATGTGATTTTGTGATCTTTTTGCCTTTATTTGACAGAGATAGTGATATCATGAAAGGAGGAGAGAGAGAGTGGATGACATGCAGCAAAGGGCCATGGGTTGGATTCGAACACCACCTGTTGCAGCAGGTGAGCTACTGGGGCGCCCCGATTGGTTCACTTTTAACAGGGGGGACAGACCAGGTTTGTTTCGGTCACCCGCGACTAGCAAACTGCCCCGTTAATGACTCTTCTGGTTCTGTATTTTTTTAATACAACCCGCCCTCGGCATCAGAAAACCGACACACGGAAACAAGCTTTAGTGGCAGTATGTGACAAACCGGGCCACACGCGGTGTTATTCAACGGCCTGAGCAAGTGACGTAGTATTAATAGCACGAGAGTCAGCTCAGGACGGGTGGGACGGGTAATGGACGGGTCAAACAAACACAGGACTTTCAACCAGGACACTGGTGTTTGTGTCCTGTGTGAAACTAAAAGTGACGTTGACTTATTTTGTCACGTCAAGCTTTAGTTACGTGACTTGTCGGTATTGTCAGTCCCGTGAGTCACATGAGTCGCTAGTCAACCAAGACTGTTTCTTAACCCTATTTAAGTGGTTGTGTTGCTAAACCTAACTTCCTGTGAAAACAGAAGTTTATTTTGAAAGGACACTATGCATGTAACGAGCGTATATTGACAGTCCGTACCTGGTCCATCCAAAAGTAACGCAAGAGGAGAACCCTGTGCGTCGGTCACTGATGGAGTGGCGGTATTTGGCCAGTTGGGAGTGAGATTGTGTAGTTTAATACCACCTGCCTAGCTCTATGGTTTAGAGCAGTGGTTCTCAACCTGGGAGTCGGGTCGCAAGATCATTTCTGGTGGTCGGCAGATGGTTGTGGAGAAAATAATTAAATAACATATAAAAAATAAAATAAGATATTTTATGATTATTTTATTATTTTAATGAGTGTGTTTGTTAGAGTCAAAGTGTGCATGCACGTGAGTTTCAGACGAGGGATTTCCGGCGGGTCAGAGGGACAGAAAAAGTCACGGAACGCATCAAAAATCCACAGTGCCTGGAGCACATTGGACAACGCCTAGGGGCTAGCTGTTCAAACTAAACAAAACCGTTATCACAAACAAAGCATTTTCTATTTCGCCTGCATTTATTACTCAGAGTATTCACAATAATCACTCAAAATCAGCAAGGGGAGGGGCATAGAAAGCACTGAGAACCACTGGTTTAGAGAACATCATAGATCGGAGACTAAACTGACAGGAGGGCGGCACTCAGAGAAAAAGTCGCAATTACAAATCCGTCTGCTACTTCAGCACCACGGACAGCGCCATGGATTTATCAATACGCAGCACTGTTGAGCTACTGATACCTGTGTTTCAGAGCCATAGATTCTAACTGGCACAAACCTCAGTCAGATAAAGGATCAATGAGTCAGGCAGACTAGACTAACGCATTCAACTAAACAACCCCTCTGTCCTGCACTTTCTCTGCTACAAGGGGATGGAGAGGGGAGATGTCAGCTTAACAAGGGGGATGCATTTTGGTCATTTTGCTAACAAGGGGGATGGCATCCCCCCTCAAATCCCCTACTGCACACACATATACTGTATATATACACACACACACACACACACACACACACTCACAAACCAATCAAGCCACTTTTTCACAAAATAAAAACTGTGTGTCAGGCACACAGCCTTTATGATTGATTGTAAACAATAGCTTTAGTCCTAGCAATCTTTTTCTTTGTGTGTGCAAGCGAGGGGGTGTATGTGTGTGTATTTGTGTGTTGATTTGTGTGTATTTGTGCGTGTGTGTGTGTGTGTGTGTGAAAGGCAAGGTAATTAGGTAATCAACAGCTGTGCCAGACAGACAGGAAGCAGCTTGTTAAGAAACTGAAACGAAGATGGAAATAGATAATGAGAGAGAAGGAGAGGTAGAATGAGCCACATATAAACACAAGGAAATAAAGAAAAAAAAAAAGGTTGAAACACAGGAAGAGAGCAGGAGGGTGAGAGAAGGACTGAGAGTGTGATGGAAAGATGAAGGGGGTAGTAAGAGAGGAGAGACAGTGAAGCATCAGACGTGAGGACAGGTGCTGTTGTCAGCTATGAAACACATTTTAACCTTTTATTGACAGGAGGAACCAATTACTGACAACAAGAAGGGGAGGAAGATTTTCACCGTCACACCAGGAAGCACAAACAAACCTACGTGGAAAAGTATTATTGTTATTTTTTCATTGTCAAACACCTGATGTTTCGCTCTGTGGGTGGGTTGATGTGCCAGCTCGTGTGTGGATAAAGGCGGAGCAGCAGGAAACCGGGGGTTAAAGCTCCAGGTCTCAGAGAGCGTAGGTACTGGCTTGAATCCCAAAATGGTGAAAATGTGGGCGGAGGAAAGTGAAGGAGAAATAAGCCAGATCTGAGTTTTCCAGAACATTATGTCCTTATTGATTTCCTAACTGCTTTTACTTGACCTCAATGCAAAAGTCCATGAGGTCAAGAAAAGAATTCAAGTATAAATAAATACTTTAGGAAACGTATCGCCTTAGAGAAAGATCAATTGGTGTCCACGACTGTGGCCAAGCACCAGCCAAAAAATCTATGGATGTATGGAGCCTATAAGACACAATAATAATTATCACCTTTCTGTTGCCAAGCGATTGAAGCTGTTTGTCCTAGACTATAGGAGCACCTTTCTTTAGTATTTAAAACATCCAGTCAGGTGTTATTATGGCTGTTGTTTAGATGTTCTTAAAATTTTAAGAAGTTCTTCACTGCTAATAGTTACAGTAGAGCTGCTAAGAACAGATCTGCCAACTCTGTCTAGATTGTACATTTATTTGTCAAGAACATTTTGAGGAAAGAGTAATGGCTGTATGGATTATGTTTACTGGCAACAGTAGGAAGTGGGAGTACATTTCTGTACTGCATGTACGTTTTATGATGGTGCTCAGGGTACAATGGAGGGTTTTGATACCGGAGGACAAGAGTTCACAACCCTAGACTCCCACATGTGGTTAGGTTTAGTGTTGTAGTCAAGACCACTTAAACCGAGACCAAGTCATGACCAAGACCAGAGAGTATAGAGACTGAGACTTTGAGGGGTTGAGACCAAGTCAAGACCGGACCAGTGCGAGTCCCACACTGTATGACACACTTAACGATAAAATGTGGAACATGCATACCAGAGTCACTCCTCAAATTGATCTGGAAGATCCACTTTACAAAAAAAACAACCACAGAAAAACAAATGAAGATTCCTCTGCATTCACCTCGTTTATTGTCATATATACTGTAAATGTGTGTATGTATGTTGATTGATTGATTGGCTTACAAGACACTGGACTATAACAACAACCAAGATGATCACGTGACCAATGATAACATACAGTTCCCCATATTCGAAGAAAGAAAGTAAATAAGAAAATGTCAGGACATTCAATTTCCCTAACAAAATAAATGTATAAGTGTACTATGAGAAATGTCTTGATAAAGTAATCAAACGGTATTACAGAGGTGAATTTTCCTTTGTTTTTTAATGAGCAATCACAGTAATGATGTTAGCAAATAAATCAGACAGTGAACAGGCAATTTTGTGAAATCCACGCAGTTGTGGACTTGACCGGTCTTGAATTAAAATCATGAGTGTTCTTTGTCTGAGACGGAGACAAGGCCGAGTAAAAATGTGGTCGATTTCGAGACGAGACTTTCAAAAAGTGGCCTTGAGACTGATTTTGAATACTACAACACTAGGTTTAGGTAATAAACACATTTTGGGTTAGGTAAAGATTCTGGTTTTGGTTATTTGTTAAATCAAAGTTTAAAAAACATGTCCTGACTTCTTCCCTTAACTTAAACCAAGTGCTTTGACCGCCTAAACATAACCTTAAAAGATGAATATCATGCTTTAGTTGCTATGAACGGATATTGCATTGAAAGAGCAGATATTGTAGCAAAATAAATTAAATGACAGGAGGAGCAGTGAAAGGATGTAGAGGTAAAACATTTAATTTCAGCTGTCTGAACTCACTGACAGGCTCTTGCTTCAGTCAGAGCACGCCTCAGCCAGAACAATGTGCCGGCCCCGTCCATACAGCTGCTAAATAGCATTTAGATGATATGGAAATAGCACTTACTCAAAATACAATTGAGGATATAATGAATGTCAGAAGATCATGTCACAAGACAAGTGACACGAGCGCCGGATGCGTGAATGCTTGACTGCACAGGTTTTTAATTCTGTGTCCATTTCAATATTAATGTAATCTATGTAACCTGTGAGACCTGCTGATATCAAAACTTTGTATAACTCACATAAAGTTAGCTGCTTGCACATCGCCAAGCAGCCATGACTGCAGCAGAATATATTAAAGTGAAGATGCATTGACAAGACTGGACTCAGCTGTCCCTATTGGTATATACAGATGGTGCAATGGATGGAATGGAAGAATGAAAAGTTATTCCTCATTTTTTGTGCGTTTTCCTACGAATGTCCAGCAACATGTGTTGATTTCTTCAAAAAGTCTTCATGGAAACAACTTAGTTAGGTTTAGGCAACAAAACTACTTAGACAGGTTTAGGAAAACATTGTGGTTTGGGTTCAAATAACTCCAGAAGTGGCATATTCTAAGTACGGAAGTTACGCGACAAATAAAACAACGTTGACTTTGGTTTCACACAGGGTACGAACACTGGTCTCCTGGGCATAAGTCTGATGTTTTTGGTTAGGTTTAGGCAACTAAACTACTTAGTTAGGTTTAGGAAAAGATCGTGGTTTGGATTAAAATAACTCAAGAAGTTGAGTAACTTAAGTACGGAAGTTACGTGTTAAATAAAACAACGTTGACTTCTGGTTTCACGCTGGGATACAAACATCGGTCTCCTGGGCAAAAGTGTTTTTTGACCCACACATCCACCCCGACCTCCTCCCTATGCAGTTTGCCAATCTTTATAATTCCTGGTTCGCGATTACGTGGATTACATACAAATTGATTTTGTGGGATATTCACAAATTACAGTGTATTACTTTTCGTAGGTATAGCTATGAATGGTGTACGAAAACAGCCTGAAATATTGGTGGCCATGCTGGAAGTAACAAAGCCATGGTGTAAATGGCTCTTTGGATAACTTTTTGCAGGGATAAATAAACTGGCACACAGGAAGTGATGTGTTTTCTTTTGGGCAGAAGCATCAGAAGTTTAAATCAAAGAAGAACTGGGTCATTAGTGCCTTAAATGAACACCAGAAACATGGAATTTTTGTCAACAGGAAGCCCAGGGGATGTGATACCAAGCTGTGACGGCATTTGATTGGCAGGTCGTCTCCTGGAAACATTACATAAAATGAATAAATAAATAAATGGACTTTATTTCCTCTCCCTTCCCAGCTCTCAAAGGGATTCTCCAACCTCAAAGCAAACCACTATGCATTGACTCTTAACCTTTGTCATTCGCTCTTTCTCCATCATTCCCTCATTGTTAGCTGGATGTTAAGAAGACGCGTGTTCACAGGAGCCTCAAAGCAAAGAACATTGTCTAATCTCCCAACTCCCCTCTGTCCTCCGATCCCCACCACGTCTTCCTCATCCTTCTTTTTCCTTGCTCTCCAAGTGTGGTAAGACAACCAGGCAAAGAAAGCAGCTGCCCGTCTCCTCTCTCTCTCTCTCTCTCTCTCTCTCTCTATCCTTTACTCCCTCTGTCACCATCCTCCCCTCCTCCCGCTCACTGCTAAAAATACAGGCATTCACCAGAGCCATGAAAGAAAAAGGACGTAGAATTGGCTTCTCCCTCCCCCTCCTTCCCACCATCCTCCTCCTCCTCTCTCTTCTCTATAAGCTGGCCATTAAAGTGAAAAACACTCAAAGATGTCGATCCTTCCCTCCCTCCACCGCTCTCCTCCTCTCCCAGCATGGTTTTACAAAGTTGTGGTTTAAACAGCGTGTCACTCCTCTTAGCCTCAGTTTCCTGCACATCAGTACTTCTTTCAACATAGTTTTTACTCCTTTTCTATATTCTGTCTTTATATTATTGGGGTGTCAAAGAGGTCACTGGAGTCCCCACCACCTTATTATTGTTCTCTCCACTGAGATTATTATGATTAACATGAAGGCCAATAATGTATTGAACACATTAATGCAATATATGATTTTTAAGGTTGTAGCGGGTTCAGTTTTGTAAAAAAATGTGTGATTAATTTGCGATTAATTTTGATTAACTATGGACGACCCTGCGATTAATCACAAATAAATAATTTAATCGATTGACAGCCCTAATTGTTATATATGAAATGACCAAACTTGCCTTGTTCCCTAAATTCTTCTCCTCCCAGAGCTCTTTTCGTCCCAAAGTTGGTCATTCAAAAGATTCACCAGCCCCCTAAAAGCCAAGAATGCTGCACTTCTTCTAAGTCCCCCCTTTCTTTACTCCTCCGTCCCCTCTCTGCCCGTTGAAAGACAATCCTCCGTTCCACATTCTAACAAAGTAAAAGCAACTTTTTACTTCTTTTTCCCTTTCCTTTTCTTCTTCCTGCGGATCCTTTTAGCCTCCTCCTGGGAGACGGAGGCGCTCGGTCCCCTCAGTTTGTTTGTGTCGTTCATTCGCTCGTGCATGCTCGAGAGCTCTCAAGTCAAGGACACAAGCTCAGTTTTTGATTTACACGATGAAAAGAATTAATTAAACAGCAGCAATGGGACCCTGGGGTTCCCGTCGCCTAAGGAGGGTAGGAGGGCGAAAAGCAGGAGGACAGAATGAAAGAATGGAGCTGGTTGGGAAAAGGGAAGGACAGGAGGAGAGAGAGAAGAGGGGTTGGGTGAGAGAGCGAAAGGAGGACAAGTTGTGTGGTGTGAAAGAGAGGGAGGACATCCGGGACGCAGGGAGGGAAGGAATGGGAATAAGAGAGCAAATAGAGTGAAAAAGAAATGCGGAAAGGGACTGGGATATCTCCAACGTTTGTGTGTGAGTGTGTGTCGACGAAGAGGTGTCAAACACGTATACGCACATTCACCCACACAAGGGACAGGGAGTTAGTGTTAGCATCGGCACCGCCGCTCGCTCTATGACACTGTTCATCTCTAAGGAGGGGGACTCGAACACGCCGGGTCCGCGTAGGTCGCCTTAATTAGCCACACATCCCGCTACGCAGGCTCCCAGGGGGGTTTAACAGGGACATGGAGGGTGAGGAGACGAAGGATGGGGGAGACAGAAGGGAGGGGTGAGGAATGGGTGTTAGAGCAAGGGGAATAAGCCAATGGGATTGGAAGGTTATTTAAAGCATGGCCTACAAAAACATTCAGAAAAGTACAGCGCGTGTGTGTTTGCACGGATGTTTGTGTGTTTAGACGCAAGTGCTCGCATGACCTGTACCGTGTGTGTGTGTGTGTGTTTACTTCATGAACCCTGTGATCCCACGCAGCTCATTCAATAAACTCAGTATGTGTGCTTCCGCATGCGTTCCCGCCGTATGCATATGAGTCCGGCCCGGTGATGGAGTGTGCTCAGGTGGCCAGGGTCATTTCAGTGAGTGACAGAATGATGCTAGGCGAGGCTGTACACATAAACCCCATCCATATCTGCGAGGCCTAATTAGCCAGCGCAGGTCATCGCTCAGGGCTATGATAGAGTGTTGGAGCACATGAACGCTCACCAAACCACACGTAATGAACACAAATGCTGCCTTCATCCCAACGGATCTCACTTCATCCCAACTGTCTTGATGCCCTTTTTTTCCCTGTAATTGACAGCTAGCGTTTTCCTCCTCTTATATAACGTGTCTTATAACCTGGAGAAAAACAGGGGTATCCTTTGTGGAGCTGTCACTTTTCATTTTTCTGGATTGAATCTTCAGCCTAAGAAACACAGTAAATAGTGTTTCTTTTAGGGGGGGGGGACTGTCTCATGGGTCAACTTACTTAATTGGATGACAGCAGGAACTCCAGAGGAGGTAAATTACGGCGCACCTCGGAGACAAACTGATGGATCCCAGCTGAAGTTACAAGGACTTGAATCAAATTCATTCAGATGACCCATGCTCCCAAAAGTATTTTCTTGCAGGATGATTTATTTTAAGGTTTATTCACTTACAGGTAGCTGGTTTGCCTGCCGTGTCAGCGGGAACAAAGCTGCCGTAAAGTTACATTTTAAACCTGAAGTTTTAACATTTTTAGAAATTACCCTTCTCTAGTGCTTCCCTTCTCTGGCCCCTTAAACCTCTTCTTTTCTTTCCGTTTCTACGTTTCCTCCTCTAACGTTTTCCATTCCTTTGTGCTGTCCACCTCCAGCTTACAAGTCTTTCTTCCTCTTGTATATTTCCTCCATAATCTCTCCCCTCCTGACATACAACTTCTCCTCCTCCTTCTCCTCCTCCTCCTCCTCCTCCTTCTTCTCCGTGCTCACCCACATCGTCCTCTCTCAATTCCTCCTCCCTTCACCTCTCTTGTCAAAGCCCCATCGATGTTTATCATCTTTAAAACCCGGACATCTTTACAGCCCTCACCCACAAACCCCCGGCTCCAACTACGGAAAAAAAACAGCCCAAAAAAAAGCCCACTTGAGGCAAAATGTTTGTTTGGGACCAAACTATTGTTCAGGGTCAAGATGTGAGGGAACAAAATACACAAAGATGGAATGGCGTCGTCGACCTTTTGCAAGCCAAACATGCTTGAGCGGAATTGAAATAGAAAATAAGACCATAAAAACAGAATAGTCAATCTGCAAGCAATCTAGGAAGAGAGGGCGAAGAGGGGAAGATGAGGAAAAAGAGAGGAGGGAGGAAGAAAGCTATCGATGATGCTTCAATACACAAACAAAACACATATTGTTTGAGTAAACGTGTACATGTATGCACCTTTAGAGACACTTTTGGCCTCGATTCTGTGTGGAACAATAAAGGGAAGAGAGGATAAACACAGACTATTACCACTGGAGTGGCCATTTCCTCTGCTCTTCTGTTAAAGGAACCCCACAGACTTTTTTATTTGTGTATGTGAACTTGCACTATTATCCTTGTGATTTTTTATATTTCATTTTTCAGGGTCAAATCTATACTCAGGGGTTGAGGTGTTGAAATACAGTACATAAAACTCTCTGGGAAAGTTTGGGATAAGGAAACGCAGAGTGGGGGGATGGCAAAGAGAAAATGTTTGGCTATTTAATGGGAACTTGGAAATGAGATTATTTAAGGCTAATTTCCTAATTTGATGAAGTTTCACTTCCAAGGCGTTGTCCGGTTCGGGAGTTGTCCGTGTTTTCATCTTAACCCTTTCACAGTGTGTTTTCAGCTCATGAAAGTTAATTATAACATTTTTGGTCGGCTAAAAATGTCTTATCCTGTGTTCGGTTGTACTTAGCTCCACCTTCTGTTGTCACTGGCGACAGCCAAAATGCCAAACTCAAGGCTTCAAAACGTCAGTGCACAAACCAACGGATGACGTCACAGTGACTACAATCTATGGCCGTAATACAGAGTATGTTAATTTCCCATTAAAAGCGTATTTTAAAGGCCACAGACGCTATCATACAGTCATGTGATAGCTCAGTTGCAAACAGTTGTATAGGATAGCTTTGTGCAGTAAGTACTGAACTGAATGTTACAGATTGGACTAGAAACAGACTGAAAGCACTACTGACAGTCACAATCAGCGCTGAACGTTAGAGCCTATGAATGTTGATGCTTTTACTTACTGTCGTACGTACTGAAGTGCTTTTAAACGGCGATGCTTCTGCTGAGCTTATGAAAAAAGTGACTACTTAGAGACTCTTTAAACTGAATGAAATGATTGAAATCGGCAAAGTGATTCATGGTTTCCACCTCTACTCCATTGTACCAAAGAAATAGTCCCTATAAAAACCCAACTGTCTGCATGGCTAAAGTAACAATAAGGACTGAGCTCATGTTGTGGGTTAATGCCTGGCATGAAGTGCCATGTAATATAAGATAATGTAGTCAGTGAAAGGCATTCATGAGGAGACACATTCACTTAAGTGTGTGTGTGCATACAGTATGTGTCCATGTGTGTTTATGTGGTATCAGGGGAATTTCTTTAGGATAAAGTAGGGCAAGTACTTTGGCCCTGGTTAGACTGATGGGGCAGAGAAACATGTTACACAAAAGAACACACACAAATTGAATCTGCATGCTTATAACAAACATATAAATATTCATTCTCACACACACACACACACACACACACACGCACACACACACACACACACTGCAATGAAAGAAAATGGGATATGAGCGTAACTATCTGAAGGGAATTCTCCATTTTTCTCTCTCCAGGGACGAACACTAACAGCAACACTGTCGTGCTCTCAGGGCCTCTTTCTCTCTCGTTTTCCTTGTTTTATTTCTCCGTCCCGACTCACTCATTTTAACTCTCCCTCTCTCTCTCTCCCCTCCTTCTCTCTCTCTCACTGGCAGGCAACCCTCTCTCTTTCTATGCTTCCTCCCTGTTGCTGTGTTTTAATCCTCATGTGTGCCAACAGAGACTGCAGACATCTTGGCCCCATGTCTATGCTATGTATGTGTGTGTGTGTGTGTGTGTGTGTGTGTGTGTGTGTGTGGTGTGTGTATGTATCCCAGGGAGACTGCCAGCACTCAAAACAAAAGCTCTCTGTTAAGTTAGTTTGTCATTACAAACGACTAAAACCATACAACACTTAACCCCGCGCCCTGCATCTCTCCCTCTCCTCATTTGGATTAAAACCAGTTCAAACATTAAAGGTTCACAATACAATATTCAGAGCATTAATATAGCAGCAAATATAAAGTACATAAATATACTGTATATAGATATAGTTGAGCGGTGTCGTCCTGAGCAGAGAATGAAGTCCCTCTGTTTGTGTTGCAATCAGAGCTTCTCTGTGCTTTGTTGACATAGCCGGGCCGGCCGTGTGCGCCGTTTAATGCATGTGATTCTCTCTGTTGTGCCTCACTGGCTGGCTAATGGCCGCCGCTCTGCACTGCGCTCATACGGCGGTTACCGCTGATAACGCCGTCTCGACCGACAGCGTGTTAGCTCTGTCATTACTGTTGCCGCTGTTTGAACTGTTTGTGCTGTTTGCCACTTGCTAAGCCGTCGCCATGTTGAGAGCCCTGTGGAGGCAATCCCTCAGCTAGTATGACATGTTTGGAACCAATAGATTCCTTAGGTATTTCTAGTTTCATATTATGCCAGTATCTTCACTCTAGCTTTAAAAATGAGCCCGCTACAACCTAAAATCCCTTAAAATGAATTTGCGTTAACACGTTATTATCGTGTTAACTTTGACAGCCCTTTTTTCTATTCTTAGGGGTCTTTTTGTTTGGCTGTGCTCCGTGTGCCTTGACTATGTTCTCAGTTGTTTGTCATGTTTTATCTGACGTGACATTAAATTTGACATCCAAAGTTCAAAGCATTTTTCATAATATATGCCTGGCCCCCCGTCGGAGAGTAATTAATAATTTTCCTTTTTCGCTCCATGGTTTTGCCCTCTTTACTGTTCTGCGCAATTAACAGTCTTGTTTGACATAGTTATAAATTGCTAGGATATTGAGTCCACTGAATCAGTATTCATTACAAAAGAATTGTCATTCTTAGTCTTACAACAATGTATAATCACTCATGGCAATTTCATAGATGTAATGTTTGTCATGAGTCTATTTAAACAACGAATTCCTAAGGCTATTGACTTAATCTTCACACCTGTGTGTGTTTCTGTGTGTGGAGCTGAATGAGTGATTCAAGAGTTTCAAGTATAAGTATCCTTCAGAATGATACAGGCTCCAAGGATTTATCACAGGTTACATACAGAAGATTGACTCGACATGATCTAATGCTATTGGGTGTATATATATATATATATATATATATGTGTGTGTGTGTGTGTGTGTGTGTGTCAGAACTGAAATATCTCCACTCTCCGGCCGACTGTAATGCATTTCATTAAAGTTGATATGAGTGCTTGTAGCCTTCCTCATTTGTGCAAATCAAAACTGTGCAACATTTGATTGTGTGAACATGTCTGTGCAGCATGTCTTCATTTCATTCAATATAAAGTCTAGATACAAAGACAGAGGTACCATCCACATACACATACTTCACTGTTTGTTTGAATACCTAGTGAGACGTTTATATAACATTTATGAAATGACAGTATGTGATAAGGAATGCAGTGATGCATGCGACAGCAACATGTGTGTATATATGTCCGTGTGAGTGTGCTTTTAGTGGGGGTGTTTGCATGTATTTGCATAAGTGGGTATAAACGTGTTCCTGAACATATAAATGTTGTGTGTATCTGTGGAGAGCTACATTAATAGAATATGATCTGATCTGAAATCTTGCTGGGGATCCACTACATGGCTTTTAAAAAATGTTTACACTATTATCATAAACAAACACAGGGAACTATGAGAGTGTGTTTATGTGATTACTTTGGAGCTTAGATTTTAGGGTTGTAGCATGCACAGTTTGTCTACAGTCGAGACCGTGTGTATATAACGGGCACATAAACCATTTTGTCATCATTTAGAGATCTTACTGTATTTTTAATTAGTATATTAGTCATTGATACTGTAGAAAGTAGAGAAAATATGTAGTTTTCTGCGCTGATTTTAGATTTTGAATCGAATTTCAATCAGCAGCCAGAATATGTAAAAAGTTAAGAATCAACAGGACAGTGATGTAAGTTTAGACTTGCTTGTTCACTGACTTGCCGTTTTGTATAAAAAAAGCAGGATCTCGCCCTCATTTTAGCGCCGTAAGAAACCAGAATCTAATAACTATTCGATTGAAAGACTTTTCTGTGCTGTATAAAGATTTGATTTAACTGCACAGTGTTCAAGATTGAAACATATGCAACACTAATTAATTGCATGGAAAAAAAACCTGCAGGTGTGTAAAAGCCTTTAGTGACAATGGGCATAGAATGGACAGCGAAATCAATAGATCTAATCATAGAATTTAGTCTCTATTAAGGTGTAATTATGAATACAATTTAAAAATTAAATCGTATAAATATATTACAATAGATTTTAAACCATACTTTAAAAGTAGCCTACAAAATGTTGGAAAACAAAGGCCTACTTGCGAAGCAGCCTATAACATGCTGGCCAAATATCTAGTGTAGTGATCACTGTCATTTCTGGCGTTATAGAGTTGGAGATGTTTGAGACTAACCACAAACAATCTACTCCACAGCATTTCATTGTCATTCAGCGATTGGAGAATATTTCTCTGACCTCTTTGTTTTTCTGTCATTTTCTCCTCTGCTTAAGAAACTCTTCATCCTCTAAACTCCTGTTTTTCACCTCAAGAAGCTCTCTCAAGGGCTTTTATCTTTACCAGGATCTCGTCTTAATCGTAAGGAGAAATTCTCGGAAAACATCATGATTCTAAGAGTTTTCTTATAATTTCATCACTAGGAGCAACTCTTTGTTCTAGGAACCTTTATGAAAGCGGCCCCTGGTGTTCACGGTTTAACTATTTCAAAAACAATGATTATCTCGTCTAAAATGCAACAATTTCACTGCTTTCCTGGAAAATTGCTGCTATGATTTTGTTTCTTCCATCCCCAAGAGGAAGTCTAAAAATATTCAGGTTCACCTTCTTTTAATGTTTAAGCCCAGAATAACTGCGTCTCTGGCCGCAGAGCAGCGGCTTAGTGACGACGATGCACTCAGCTGTGTGTGTAGCTCCGTTAGCTGTTAGCTGATAGCCAAACACACACACGCACACACACACACACACACACACACACACAATCAGATAAATAGCATGTCCCTGTATGGAGTGTGGGCAGTGCATTACCCCACTTCTGGTATTGAACGGAGCCCATTAGTGTTAATCTATAGATCTAATCATGATCATGAAATAGAGCACTGCTCCCATTCTGGCAACATCAGCCACACTCATAAACTATGGCACATTTTCCTCATATAACCCAGCAGACAACACTGAGGTCATACTGAGCCTGTTCCACTTCTTGTTAGGTTTAATTTATTCAACATGCAAAGTAATAAAAATGCTGTAAACATAGTGGGAGGAACAGAGAAACTCATTTTTACAAGTGAGACTAAACTCCCGAGAGGCTGTGAAAATGACTAACAATATCAGTATCAACACTGAAAACTCAATAAGGTCAAGCCTACTATATAAGCAACGTGGCTTATAAATGAAAAATGAAGTGAATAATCCAACAAATTTGTAAAATCAACACACATAGCAGGATCATACTGTATAATAACATGATATTAAAATGATGCTGAAATAACATGAGCAGGGACAGATGAATGAATAATAATGAAATGATAATCAAAAATGAATTCCAACAAAAGACAAATGTCGCTCGAGGGCGCCTCAATGACATTTTCTGAGGGAGAGGAGGCACACACATGCAGATCCAAACATCTCATTATATTTTGTTTTTCAGAGCACTGGTACACAACGGCAGAAGGGCAGGGGGGCACGAGTAAGCAGAATGTCAATAACTCAGTATGACGGTGCAAACCAATATCACGCCAAAGCACGTAATAGACCCGCTGGTCCACCAGAGGATAGCACGTCAGTGTCACGTTTTTCCCCACTGTGGCATGAATATTACACACCTGAATGAAGGTGCAGTACCAGCAGGGAGGCAACAAAACCACTTTGTTAGGTTCAAGAAAAACGTTGTGGTTTGGCTTAAAATAAGTAAAATACATACGGAAACAACGCTACTGAACGGAAAACACACTAAACGAACGACAAACGCTCAAAATTTCACTAAAACATGTGACAAATGTCACTAACTTCCAAATGAAACACTGATGTCATGGTTGAAAGTCCGGTGTTTGTTGGACCCAACCGCCTCCCCACCCACCAGCCGTTGGCGGTCTTAATCCCCTTTTATTCAACGTCATGACTACAGTCAGTAGGTGTGGTCTGAGAAGTGAAGCCAATGCGGAAGTGCCTTAAACTTGCATTCTTTCTAATAGCCAGCAGGGGGGGACTCCTCTGGTTGCTAAAAGAAGTCTGTCTTTGAGAAAATGACTCTACTTCTCACTTGATTTATCACCTCAGTAAACATCGTAAACATGAGTTTATGGTCTCAATCGCTAGTTTAAAGTCTTCTTCAATACAGTATGATGTTCATTTATTTAGTAAATGATGGTCCCATTTAGAGTCAAATAGACTATAAAGCAGGAGATGCTTTAGGACGTGGCTACCTTGTGGTTGACAGGTCGCTACCACAGCGTTGTCTGGTCTGGGTGTTGTCTGTGTTTTCGTCTTAGAACTTTAACCCTTTCACAGTGTGTTTTCACTGCATCAAAGTTAAATTTTGGTCGCCAATACATGTCTTATTCAGCGTTCGGTTCTACTTAGCTTCACCTTCTCGTGTCACTTCTGGTTGCAAAATGCTGAATTCAAGGCTTCAACACGGCAGTCCACAAATTAATGGGTGACGTCACGGTGACTACGTCCACTTCTTATATACAGTCCATTGCCAGTACAGATTACATGGCATGAAAATGACACGCCTAAAGCAAGAGGATATTTCTTTTTACATACTTTAGCCTTATGCATTATCGTGTCACTCACACACCTTTTCACGCGACTGGGCTGGACGGTGCTGTGTAATTACAGCTAATAGTGAGAAATATAAAAATAATTAATAATTACTGTATAATCAAAAACAATAAAGAAACAAATGAGAGCTGAAGAAGAGCTTTGATCCAAACTTCTGTGGGGTGCTTTAATGAAAAACAAATTGAGGTCTCTCGGTACACGTGATGATGGAACAGTAATTAGTCATCATGATCAACAATTTGTGTCTTCTTTCGGTCTCACATAACTGTCAACCTACATACAAGTACTATGTATGTACAGCATATACATACACCCACCTCATCGACACACGCAACCATTTACACACTCACAACCACACACGAAAAACACACCTACACACACAGCAAAAGCCTACGCTCTGGTTCCAATTACTGCATCCACTCACCATACTGTCTCTATTATAGGCATACACTGAACACCGTATCACGTCAGATCGCATTATGTCACAGAACAACAATAGGTAACAGGAATCAATTCACAGGATTAATTGTCAGAGGTAGTAATCATTCCCACCCTCTCATTCATAAAAAAAGCACACTCGCTGTTTCATGTCTCAACCAGTAATATCTCATTAGAGATTAATACAGATCTCTTTTAATTAGCCATCCCGCCCACACAACCGCTGATAAAAGACTGTGATCTTGCCTGTTGTATGCTGGCAACTGTCTGTATATACTGTATGTGTGTGTGCAGAGGTACTGCATTGAATCAGCCCTGCATCTTGTGTGTGTGTGTGTTGGGCCCGTGTTTGTACAGTCCTGTGCATTTACACGTGTGTACATCAATACACTCGTATAGATTTGTGCTTGCCGCATCATAATCTGAGCTTTTAGGCATGTCTTTGTTTACAGTATCACTTTGAAGACGACAGGAGTGTGTATGTGTGTAAGAGGATGTGAATGTGAAAGAGTGTGTGTTTGCATCTGCGATTCTCCGTGTATGTCTTTGTGAGAGAGCCATATCATAATCTGGTTTCTAAAGCCTCACTTTGTGTTCACCCTGACGTCACTTTGATGAGTTTTCCCTTCAGGGTAAGAAATAAAACGTGGATACGTGCCAGAACTCAGGGAAATAAGCAGCCGTTTAGAATCACCTCCATCTCAACACCTCAAACAACACCATCCTGATGGGTGACAACGAGCCAGGAAAATAACTTCCCTGCCTTGAGGCCACAGTGGCTGGCACATCCCGAAATTCATCAAACGCCTTCAGTATTCCACCGACTGTGCTGAAGTGCACCGCAGGAGTATGAGTCCATGAGCAATCCATTCAAGAGATACTGTATCTGCAGCATCAATACTATGTATTTGTTTCTGTTCACCAGTATCCACCAGTTGACCTTTTGATACAACCCTTCCCCAATCAGCAATTATCCAATCATAGCTAATCAACCAGCATTCCCAAGCGTTGAGCATAAGACTGTAGAAAGAGCGATACTGTGTATTTAAAGTTTCGCTTGTTTTAGACTTTCCCAAACAAAAACCCACGAGAAAAATGTTATGACATAACAAGTTACGTAACAAGATACATTAAAAAGTCAGTCAGAGACAATGTTTTCAACCAAGTCATGGAGATAACATTAGCCTAATTAGCTATGTAGAGGCGGAGCAGGGGATCGAAACGCCAACCTTGTGGTTAAAGGACGCTCTACCCACTGAGTGCCTTGTTGTAAGAGAACGTGCTTAGAGAGTGTGTGTGCGTGGGAAGTGAGTGGTGAAGCAAGAGAGAGAGAGCGACGGCGACGACGGGAGCGAGTAGCCTTATCTACTACGACCCAAGCAGGAAAAGTTTACAGGGTTTGTTTTGTCTGTTCTGGGGCTACTGTAGAAACGTGGCAGACTCCATAGAGAGGACCCGCTCCCTATGTAGATAGAAACGGCTCATTCTAAGTTAACGAAAACACAACGATTCTTATTTTTAGGGGATTATACACTTAAGAAAACACACTTAATAATATTATATTCCATTTCTGCCAATAGATCCCCCTAATTGTTACACACTGGTCCTTAAAGTAAACTGTATAGCGTATGTGCCGTGGCAGGCGTTGCAGGGTTTCTAACGGAGGTGGGGCTTAGAAAATGGTAAATTATAGGTATGACTCTCGACGCCATATTGATCCCCCCCCCCTCCAAAATAAAATATGGTACATCCTGTACTATACGTACTGTACAAAGACACTCGCTTCAGAGTCTTAGAAACATCTGATGGAAACTTTTAACTAATGCTCTTAATTAGAAAGCTTAAAGCTGTTGTGTCATCAGTTTTATTTCCCTCGGTGCCACATTTGGGTCATCCGTTGCTGCTGATGCCGTCCATCAGTCAAGGCTAGACGTGGCTAACGGCTAGCTAAGTGGTGCTCATTGAGCTGGGGTCCTGCTATAATAGTTTCATGCAATGGGAAGTCATTCATCAGCAACCAACAGAGAGAGAGAGAGAGAGAGAGAGAGAGAGAGAGAGAGAGAGAGAGAGAGAGAGGGGAAAAGGGACAGTGAAGCAGGAAGTTGAGTCACTCCGACACAAGGTTGGAGGAAGAGATATGTGTAACTGTGTGAGATAAAAGGTTAAAAAAGAAGGACTAAATCCTTGAGCATTACTGCGGGACAGCTGTTAGTCTTTGAATGTAGCACAGTTGAGTTGAACTTATTCTGAATACTTCACTTAAAGTTAAAGTAATCTTCCAAAATGCCATTTACTTTAAAAAAGAACATTTAAAGTAAAAAAATGCAGAAGAAAAAAGAAAGATTTTCTCCCCCTTGAAGGTATTACAGTGATTTAGCAACAATTATTAAGCCTTGCTGTGCTTCTGTCAATTATAGAATAAGCATTTTTCATATCTGAATTTGGAATAAAATAATTTAACTGTAGTCCTTGGAGCTTGCTTTAAGCTGTAACTGTACTGTATGTGAGTCAAACCAACGGTATTTCCAGCATCAAGGCTGTTTCATTTCATTTAATGTATTTCTGCTACCTGTTACTCATGCATTGTGTTGTTTCTGTGCCTTGTGAATCTCTTTTTATCTGCTACCCAGTTAACCTCACTCTCTGTTTGACATTTTGATTTTACCTTATTTAAGTGAGACGTTTTTCTCACCACCTTGGGCTTTTTAACATCTCATCTACAGTGATTACATTTAATCTGTCTGTTATCTTTTGTATCAGCGCTATGCGACATCATCATCGTGACCATGCGCTGAGGTCAAGTACTGATCACCCGTCACATTAGCAACAAAATAAAAAAAAAAACAGGCTTTATTTATTCTCCTGACACAAACTAAACTCACACACACACGTATTCAGACGCTCACACTAACATAACCAACCACATAATAGCAGAGCAATTACCAAGTAAATGGCAAATTTAGCATGACACACGGGTCAGTGCTTTCCACTGCTGCTTGTCAGCCCACTGTGTGTATGTGTAGTGCAGTACATACTCCTGGTGGACCTTATTTCGGAAAAAGAAATGAACAGTAGTTCACGGCGAGAGACAAATATTTTTCTGATCCCGTTTAAATTGATTCATTGCCATAAATCACACGTTTGTCAATTTAAAACATAGCTTTGCAAATCAAGACAGTTTGTCGTATGTTTGTCGTAGTATCATTTAGTTTTGTGTGAAACCGCTCAGTGAACTTCATCTCTCATCTCGCACAATATACGTCACCAACACTAGCTAGCTAACTAACTAAGCTATGTTCCACGCACAAATGTAACGTTACCTTACCTGATGTGTTTTATCCAGCGACTCCTGGTCTTTTTATCAGCCAGGAAGGTAAAGAAGAGACCCGTTGCTCGTGCTCTCACAATTTAGTTGTAAAACTATTGAAGTATCAGACTGTGAAAATACGTAAGTAGAAAGACGACACACCCAAAAGTCAGTGTAAGTGACGTCTCTCTCTCTGAGGCTACGATGTCTGTGGGTTTCCTACTGGGATTACTCCCACGAGCAACGGGTCTTGTTCCTTCTTTCGCTTCTCGGCTGATAAAAACACCAGGAGTCGCTGGATAAAACACATCAGGTAAGATTACGTTACGTCAACGAAATACTACGACAAACCGGGACTTTGCCTCTCTACGTAGGCTACCGAAACACACTTTTATGGGTTAGGGGTTGCAGTTCAAAGGTCAAATCAAGAGGCAATCAGTCAATAGACAGCAAGACAAGCTTTTCATGTTACACTGTTAAAAGCTCTTAGAAAGCTTACATTAAAAAAACAGAATCAAGCTAGAAGAGCCATCCACTCCTTGTAAACTCAAATCTGTGGATGATGCACTAATCATGAATATTTCATTGTTATTTTTTGCAGAAACTGTCACTGAAAAAACAACCAAGATCTCTCATTTACAAAATGTAGGGCAACAGAATAACCACACACCTCAGACATTTTATGCACCCAGAAGGGCAGTCGGAGAGCAAAGACCTCCGCCAAGGCCATGCACTGTCTTGCAAAATTTAATGGGTCTGTCCTTGCTCCATGCTACACCCCTCCAACTAGTTTCATGATTATCAGGCCGGTAGTTTTCTGTGTAATCCTGCTGACAAACAAACAAACCCAACCGAAAACACAACCTCCTCCTAATAAGAAGCTAATCAGCTGATAACGGAGGAAGCTGTTGAAAACAAGGAGCAGATATGTGAGATTCAGCCCTACCTCTCTGGCGTGGAGGAGACCCGTCTCTGACACATCACCGCCAACGAACTGCTTCCCGGCGCCATTTCCTGTTTGATCTCCCACGCGACGAGGTTGCTGGGTTTCACAGCCAGGAAGTTAATGCCTGACTGGAACCACACCCTGCAGAGAGGGATGAAGAAAGACACGGGGAGAGAGAAGAGAGAGCGAGGTTAATCTAAAGTTCACACAAGCACATCACAAACAAAAGAGGAAAGCGGGAGCCGAGTTGTCACAGTGACTGACAGTTCGGGGGAATTTGCTTAAAATTGAATTTGGTTCGCTTGGAATTTCCCTGCCCCGATTTCCTCGCTGATTTTCTTTAATCCCTGATATGTGCCATACTCTTTGTATAAAAATGTCTTTTAAAATTGATTCACGCAGCGTGGTGCTGCCTCCCACGGTATGTTTGGAGGGAGAAGACAAAGGAGTGGCGGGAGAAGCTCTTATGAAAGTTAATATTTTAGTAAGTAAGTGCTGCGTGGAGGATGACTCAGATGGGATGGAGATTATATCAAATACACAAAATGTGGCAACAATGAAGAGCCAATTAGTTATGATATGATTTGTCATTTATTCTGTTAATTTTGCTCTCTTTCTTTTCCTTTTATCCTCCTCAAATATTCCTTTTTCTCACCTTCACTCTATCTTTCTCTTGCACAAACATGCTACCTATCCCTCACGTTTTGCCATCCCTCATCCTCTCCCTTCTCTAGTTCTCCTTTCTTCTCTCTCCAGTTAGATTAGGACTATTCATCTCTGCCTCTTTCCTTTTTCATCCAGGTTTTCCTTTAATCTGGATGATTTCCTCCTCCACTTCTCTTGGCTCCAACTCTCCCTACACTTCCATATTTGTTTCGGTTTCATACCCCTTCCTTTCCTTCCCATCTCCCCTATCCTTCCCTTCCAGATGTCCTCCTTGTTCTCTCATTCCCTCGTTGCTCTCTCGCCTTTATTTTCCTTACCAGGTCTCCTCTTTCATCTCCTTTCCTCACCTCCTCCTAAAGCTTTTCTTCTGCCTTTCATCCATCCCTCTGTGGTTTCCTTCCTCCCTCTCTTCCTTCCCTATATACCTTACTTCATCCCCTCCTCCACCTCCACCCTTCAATCTCAAGGCATCCTATGGTTAATCTCTTTACTTTCTTTCCCCCTCGCTCTCTCTCTCTAATCCGTCCCGGTGTGTTTTGTTCTATTTATCACTTTGACGAGACCCTCCCTCAGTTTATTAACACACTTCATCGGCACGCACACACAAACTTGTTTACTGCTTTTCTTATTAACACACATACAATAGTCTCTGGCAAGCGACAAATACCAACACACTCGTACTCTCTAATAAACTTTTTCCTCCGCACAGAAAAAAACAACAACTGCCAATCGTCTTTGTCTCCTCTCTCATTATTACTGTCTTGTGTTCGTCTCGCTTCATGTCCTGCCAAAAACTGCCAGCACATAGGCCAGTCCCCGTGCCCCATCTCCGTACATATGTTTGTGAGTATGTATGTTCAGTATAGATGCACCTGTGTGCTGTATAGGAATCTAAACAAGATGCTTTTTGGTGTTTGCCGCAAAGGGAATGATTCTCTTGTGAAAACTTGAAAACCCACTTTTTTTTCCTGCTTCACTCTGAACTCATTTTTCTTGGTTTATTTTAAAGGAGGGAAAAAATGTCTCTGGTTGACCGTTGTTGTGTGTTGTTTCAACATATCCTTATACAACAGTTTGTACTGTATGACAAGTTGTTCCGAATTTTTTAAACAAAGGGTGACGCATGTGTCAATTTCCACACCAGTCTGTTCAGAAAATAAACTTCAGTCTTCACAAGAAACAAATTGGTTAGGTTGAGGCTACAAAACTACTTAGTTAGGTTTAGGAAAAGATCGTTGTTTGGGTGAAAATAACACCGGAAGAGGTGTTATTTTTTTTATTTTTAACGTCAATATCTCAGGCGATCATGTTCATTTAATTGTTTAAAGCAAAAATTGTGATCGCGATTAATATTCAATTAATTTTGCAGCCCTAGGTTTGGGTTAAAACAACTACGGAAGTAACATAACTTAAGTACGGAAGTTATGTGACAAATAAATCAACTTTGACTTCTGGTTTCATACAACATACAAACAGCAGTCTCCTGGGTAAAAGTCTGGTGTTTTTTGACCCCCTATTCCATCCCGACCTCCTCCCTACATGGCGATTGTAGCTCTTTAAACTTCCTGGTTCACGATTATATGGTTCGAATAGATTTAGTGGGATATATACATGAATTACAGTGCAATACTTTTCGTAGGTATAGCTATGAACGGTGTAGGAAAACAGCTTGGTTGTTGATGTGCTACGGTAGGAAAAATTAGGGAAAAAGGAAGTGTGGAGTTGCAAAAAAGAAACAAGTAAGGCAGTGTACACATTCAGTCGGGTGTGTGCTCATGTTTCCAGGTAAAATACTGTTTGTGTGCGTGCAGCAACACAGTATAAAATCATGGGCGGTCCCCTAAAAACTCCTCTTTTATAATTTAACAGCTGAATGTTACATAAAATTGCCATTGTTCTGCTTCCTCTACTTCTTTCTCTCTCTTTCCGTCTCCTTTATCTCCCTACCTCACGCTCTTCTTCCTCTTCTCCCATTCACTCTCTCCTCCTCCTCCTCCTCCTCAACCAACCCAGAATCAAAGATAATCCACTTCAAAAGAAATTTACTTCACCCAGTCTGTGGCAAGAAAAGTATGTAAAGCAAAGCGAGTTAGGAGGAAAAAAAACAACAGGAGATATAATGTGACTGACAGGAACGGAGAACAGAAACGTATGCCTGAAGAGCGGCTCAGAAACATTCACCCGAGGAAGAAGGTTGCGGAAAGACAAATCATAAATAAAACATACTGGAAATTAATAAATAAATAAAACTTATCCAGCACTCTTCCATCAAAAAGGCCTCAAGAGAGAGTACGAATCTCATTCTTGTTTATGTAATATCAAATAATGCACTTTCTTGAGCACTTTGGGATGAAATCTTAACATTCATACACAACACATTTAGAGATGCAGTCCTACGGTACGACTAAACCAGAACCCAAACTGTCACAGGCGTAAGGCTGCAGCCCACATTCGCCCAAAACCACCACTATTACACAAAGTAGAGGCCTGTCAGCCAACATTTTTAGATTGATTGCCAGTGATTACAACGGTCGTTATCTGAAGGGCGCAACAAATATGTCAAAAGAGGCAGAAAATACCTATTTTCTGAGAGGAATTGTAGAGTAATTAGACCGTTAAAGGAAAGAGAAGGTTGACGAGACAATAACATGCAGCAGCTACAAGACTGTCCTCACCACAGAACAGCATTTGTAGTTTCATTAAACGCTAAATACAACCTGCATTGTCCTGACAAGCGACATCCTGTGCTTAATGTGAAAGGAACCGGTCGTTGTGATGAACCTCAAAAGAGCTTGTCAAATACGGAAGCTTGGTCAGCGGCTTTACGCTTCAAACTATGACGCTCTAGGTTCCCCTCTCATGTCTGTTTTCCACGTGTCAATTTCATGTTGCTTGTTACATGCATATGCTGTCTTTTCAAAATAAACTTCCATTTTCACAGGAAATAACAAAACTACAGTGGAAACACTTCTAGTGATCACGGTTACAGTGATCAAGTGCTTATATGGATCAAAAAGCTTGGGATAGAATCATTCCTATACAAGCGCTTTTTAAATAATTTACTTATAATAATCAATCAGTCCGCTTACAGTGTTCATTTTAGGTCTTTTCATAAATGACAACATATGAAAAACATTTTTAAACCACTTTAGACCAACGTTAATTTAATTTTTCTTAAGTTTTTTTACTGTACTTCCTTGATATTTTGCATCGCGGACCTTCTGCTTTCCGGTTTCTGGACAATATTTGTCATTGTTTTGTGTTGTTAATTGATTTCCAATAATATATATATACATACATTTGCATAAAGCAAGCATATTTGCCCACTCCCATGTTGATAAGAGTATTAAATACTTGAGAAATCTCCCTTTAAGGTACATTTTGAACAGAAAAAAAATCTGTGCTTAATTTGCGATTACCTATGGACAGTCTTGCGATTAATTGCGATTAAATATTTTATTCGAATGACGGCCCTAGTTTAAACTTTTGGTGTTATGACTTACTGACTGTAAATGCTAACAAGAGGTGACTTCTTTCCTTTCCATCTTACCTAAAGTCTGAAAATAGTCATTATTTAACAAAAAAGATTTATCACCAGGATGAAAGATTTTTTTTGGCATCCTGTAAATAATCTTTGATCCCTGTAAATCCATCACAAGGTGCTGCCAAGGGTCTAAAACCCTTAAGTCACAAACTAATGTACTGTTGGTTCAGTCAAATTTCAGAACAAGGAGTGAATTTAAAACAGAACGGGGCTTTCAAACACAGTGAGTCTACGGCTGTTAGTGATTGTAGGTTTACGTCTAAAATCCAGTGATGATGTTTGTGTGAAAAGGTAGATTGATTTTACATGCCTGGATGATGAACACACATAACCATCAGACACACACACACACAGTCATACATGTAAGAAAACCCAGTGACACTTTTGTCCCATGTTGCATCAGTCAGGCCTTTGCTGTGCGTGTGTCTGTGTGTGTGCACGTCTGTCAAAAAGCAGGATGATGGACAAGGCTGCGTCCCTGAGCTGTTTCTGTCAGATCGGCATACAGCAACAGAGCCTGACACGTGTCTGTGTGTCTTTCTTTCTCTGTCGCTCTGCTTTTTTAGGTAATGCAGGAAGACAAGCAAAACTTCTCCCTGTACTCTCTCTTACCTCTTTACCTCATTCACCTCCCTCTGTATTTATCAACCTTTGTTTTATTCTTCATGTCAATGATGCTGGATGACTGATCTGCAACACTCTGTCTGATAAACCTCAACACACATTTACAGGTCTCCGTTGTCGCCATCTAATTTTCTTCTGAGATTAAAAAAAGTGCCTCATTTACATAATAAATCTATTCTAGTATAATACACTTAAAACTTTATTTACAGCAGACATATTAACAGGTCATCCATTCCTCCCTCGTTCCCGGTTGACACTCATACATTACACACATTCACAGCTACAGTCTGCTCCTGTTGGCCATTCAGTAGCTCATACAGCATTACCATTGATTTTATTTTCCTTTCTTTTCTGGAGCAGTGCCTTGTTTATAGGCACTTCAACACTAGTTTTCCAAGTGGAAAAATAAGTGCAGAGAAAAGGCAACAGGGCATTATGCCAACAAGCTATAAAGTGTTCCCGTTGCTCTTTTAAATCACAATTGTAAGTTTAAATGCTGAATGTGCATATGTCATTGTGATGATGTCTCTTTCTTTGTTTTGTTTGTTTTTTGGAGTCATTTCTTATTTGTCCCACAGGGTCCATTTACCTCATTTATGCAGATTGTACCTCTGCTGCATTTTGGCTCCAAGACATATTTTGAAAATTCTGATTTTGCTCCATCGTTAGCTGCTTGGTGATTAATGTAAGAGACCATAGACTGTATATAAGAAGTGGATATAGTCACCCATTGGTTTGTGGTCTTGAGTTCGGCATTTTGTTTTTCTGCAACCAGAAGTGACACAAGAGGGTGGAGCTAAGTACAACCGAATGCTGAATAAGGGTGCTTTGATTAGTCTGAATCAGAGTAAAATTAATATCTATGGTTTGTTTTTTTATTAAGTGTGGTTCGGTTTCACAGTGTAAAAATTAAAACGGACCAAATAAAAAAATTAAGTTGCTGAGGGGCGTGTACGAAGGAGCAAATTTATCTTTTTCATCTCGAGAGACTTTGATATATTGCTGTCGAAGTTTTTTCACTTTGACTCGACACTGATCTAGTGTGCGCACGAATCCCTTCTCCTCCAGTTTATCTCAAATGACTTATGAACTATTTTTGTGGACTTTATCTAGCACATTCTGTATATTTTCTTCGGCCCAGATATCAAGCAAACATCGGACGATTACTGCGTTCACAACTGCCCAAACAAACCGCACCATAGTTCGATTACAACAGATTAAATGTTGGCTTATGAAAGTGCCTTAAAACATTTTTAGGCAACCAAAAAGGTTATAATTAACCTTCATGAACTGAAAACACACTGTGAAAGGGTTAAAGTTCTACGACAAAAACATGGACAACTCCCAGACCGGACAACGCCGTGGTAACGACCTGTCGATCACAAGGTAGCCACGCCCTAAAGCATCCCCTGCTTTATGGTCTATTTGACTCTAAATGGGACCATAATTTACTAAATGAACATCATGCTGTATTGAAGAAGACTTCAAACTAGCGATTGAGACCATAAACTCATGTTTACAATGTTTACTGAGGTAATAAATCAAGTGAGAAGTAGGCTCATTTTCTCATAGACTTCTATACAATCAGACTTCTTTTTGCAACCAGAGGAGTCGCCCCCTGCTGGCTGTTAGAAAGAATGACAGTTTAAGACACTGGCTTCACTTTTCGAACCCAGAGGTTGCCCACTGTAAGAGACGCTACATAAATATGCCTACAATTTCCATTGTGGAATCAATGGAAGGAAAGATAACCACATTTCAGTTCCTTTGTTGAGCACAAGTAACTCTTTTCATTTGCATTTTTTATCAAATAACACAGCTAACCCACTTTTTTATTTACCTTATTTACACCAGAAAAACTAAAGCTGAACCGTTGAATGAAGAGGAGGAACGAGAGGAATGTGAATTAAGCCATGCATATTTATAGCTTAGCCTTTCCACACAGGACTAGTGACCCAGGAAAGCAAGCAATATGTGCTAGAAAAGGATAACAGATTGGTCTGCTAAAAAGGAGAATCACTTAAGTCCAATTAATTCCCTATACACCTAACCCCATCCTTTAAATACTCTTTCCACATCCTCACCTGGTTTAAAACCGCCAATTCTCCAAATGCAAGGAAACAAATAAAGTGATTGTACTCTTGTCAGGAGAATTTAATCTGCCACACACACATACAGTACACCTAATCATGATCACCAATACACACCCACACACACTATCTGTCTCTGACACAGGAGCACAATCAGCAATGACACAAGGTCATGCAGACCTGAGAGTCACATGTATGATGTGTGTGAGTAAATCACTGCAGTGTTAGTGATAACTCTGGTTTCCTTGAAGAGCATCTGATGACAGAAGGACAGATTTACACTCAGCAGAGAGAGAGAGAGATGAGCGAGTAACAGGTAAAGAGGGAAGGCATGGTGAGGAAGAAAGAAAAGAGGAACGTCATAGATACAGTTAAATCCATGCCGACTTAGACCTTCGTCGCAAACGTCACTATCCTCAGAACCAGCTGACCTTTCTTCAGCGGCACAGCTGAGGTGCTGAAAGGACAGCAGGCTGACCATTTACCAGGTATTTTGATTAAATGGACAAAACTTTTTATTTTCAAGTATGATGAAACCAGAAAGCTCAGTGTGAAACTAGGACCTTGACTGATCTCTATTAATAGAGTTCACATGGTCAAGTTCAACCAGAGGTGGGGAGAGTGGACAAAAACTGCACTCAAGTAAAAGCACCTTCACACCGAATTCACAGCAGGCAGCGGTGAAGTGCGGCTCGCCGCAATAATTACATTATTCTGCAGCCGGGAAGCGTGTTCATGTGTTTCAGGAGGAAAGACATTCTTTGTAACATAGGTCAACTTGTCACATGAGTCACAGGATCCGTTCACTGACTAAACTTTTCCCAACTTTTACTTTGGCCGCACTTCACCGCAGAATCAAACGGCCGCAGTTTGCTGAGCTCGGGAGCAGCGGCCGCAGCTTTCCATAGGCATTGCATGGCAGCTCGCCGCAGGCCGCACTACGCCACTGCTCTGATGTGAATACGGCGTTTCTTTGCAAAAAGAAAGTACTCAAGTTGAAGTAAAAGTAGTCATCGAATTAAATACTTGAGTAAAAGTACAAAAGTATTTACTTAAATACCTAAGTAGTGAGTAACAGTTGCACACTTCTGTCTTGTATTTGATGTGGATATGAGTGGAACTATTTCCTCAGGTAAAGTTAAAGAAGTGAACATACACCTGTATTTATTTGTGATGAAATAACACGTCATCATCTCCCGATTAGATAACCTGCCACAGATCAACGTAATCTCATGCAACGGTTCGTATGATATCTTCCGGAAAAGTTTTTCTTCCCTTTTCGTACATTTTCCTACAAATGTCCAGCAACACGTGTCAATATCCGCTCGTTACATGCATACTGTCTTTTCAAAATAAAATTCCATCTTCACAGGAAACAACTCCCATGGGTTTAGGCAATAGAACATCTTAAATTTAGGAAAAGATTGACATGGTTAGGATCAGGCAACAAAACTACTCGTGGAAAAGATCGTGGAATTGATTTCCCAGTCTTTATCTCTCAAGTGTGATCACAAAATATTACATTTATATTATACTCTATTTGCATACACCAATAAGTAAAGAATGTTTTTAAATTACATTCTTTGCTTGTTGTCTCCTATGATATTATTATTATTGCTTGAAAAGTTAGTGTGTTTAGAGATTGTGGGCTTTAAAAGGTTAAAACACTGACAGATCTCTGCAGCAAAGAATGCTACGCAAAGGGCTTAGTAAATCTAACAGAGCTTAAAACTGATTTGGATGTGTTATTCCAACAAGCATCAAGTTGGTAAACAATGTGTTAGGATAGAAAAGTAGATTTAAGCCCTAAAGGTTTATGTGATCCCCTTGTATGCATTATTTTTTACGTTCTTTTCACGATTTCCGTGAGCGATTCTGTAGCAGATTAGAAGTAATACTTTCAAGTTTATCAAAGTTGCTGGTAAAAACAGAAAACATAAAAACCAACAGCAAAGCTTAAACCAATTCCCAATCTGCAGAATACGACGTTACGAGCTTTGCGTGCTTTAATCTGTGATGGCTGCTAAAGTAGAGCACAAAGGATGTACGTACAAGGATCCTCCAGGTAGTAACCTGTCTGGGATGTGAGAGGGAAGGTAGGTTGTGTTAGATCAAGAACATTATCCCAAGGGCATCTCAATTTGTAGGCTCTTTTTCATACCAGTTTGTGCTCACATTTTGTAACATTTCACATTCCCTGGAGTCAGTCTGGATGTTTGTTTTTTTCTTTCACCTCATTTTTTACCTGTTTCACCATCTGCTGTTGGAAGAAACTGCCACTCTTGCTAGTTTCTCAGTAATGCCTTTAAAGGAACAGTGTTGAGCATTTAGGGGGATCTGTTAGAATAAATGGAATATAATCAATAAGTATGTTTTCTTTAGTGTATAATCACGTGAAAAATAAGGTTTGTTGTGTTTTCATTACCTAGGAATAAGCCGTTTATATCTCCTCTTCGCAGAGCCGGCTGCCATGTTTCTACAGTACGGACAAACCAAACACTGGCTCTAGATAGGGCCATTCACACGTTTGCGGCGGCCACCATAATTGTATATAGATGTACATAGAGGGTTACCTCTGGTTCACGAAAGTGAAGCCAATGCTGAAGTGCCTTAAACCTGCATTCTTTCTAATATCCAGCAGGAGACGACTCCTCTGGTTGCAAAAAGAAGTCTGATTGTATAGAAGTCTATGAGAAAATGAGCCTACTTCTCACTTGATTTATTACCTCAGTAAACATTGTAAACATGAGTTTATGGTCTTAATCGCTAGTTTCAAGTCTTCTTCAATACAGCATGATGTTCATTTAGTAAATTATGGTCCCATTTAGAGTCAAATAGACCATAAAACAGGGGACGCTTTAGGGTTTGGATACCTTGTGATTGACAGGTCGCTACCACGGCGTTGTCCGGAATGGGAGTTGTCTGTGTTTTCGTCTTACAACTTTAACCCTTTCACTGTGTGTTTACAGTTCATGAAAAGTAATTGTAACTTTTTGGCCGCATAAAAATGTCTTATTCAGCGTTTGGTTGTACTTAGCTCCACCCTCTCGTGAAAAAAAAAAAAAACGACGACGGCCTAAATGCTGAACTCGAGGCTTCAAAACGGCAGCCCACAAACCAATGGGTGACGTCACGTGACTACGTCCACAACAAATATACAAATCCTACACAATGCACCTTTAATAGGTCCAAACTCTGAAACTAAATGAGGAACTTTAGGTTAATTTCACATATTTTTGTTGAAACATGTTTTGCGTTTCTACGTCACAAAACTAGAACTCAATCTGTGCAGTCACGATGCAGGTAGAGTTTCTGAGTTCCTAAATAGCTGTTGTTTGTTTGTTTTTGTTTTTTTAAATCTTACGTCACAGAAGTGTAGCAAGATTGTTTTTTTTTATTAAAATACAAAACATACCACAAATAACTATTTCTGCCTCTGGTCTATTTCCAAAACAAATCTATCAACGTCCTCTGAAAATATTGAGAGGTAGTCAAAGGCACAGGTAAGTGCCCTGTCTCAGGGTCTCTGGTTTTTCAAGCACTCTCCCATTATCTGAATTCATCTATAAGAGTTTTTTTTAACATCACTTCTCTCCAACTATCAGCTACAAAATACAAAGTAGGGACCGCTGGTATGAATGGCAATGCAAGTATACACATAAAACGACAGTTCCTCTAAAAAATCATTTTCCTTTCTTGTGAGCTTGTTCTTTCTTTCCTGATACTGTTACTCAAGGTTTACAGCGATCCATAGCTCTGAGCTTTGCACTCAGTACAGTTGTTTTCTTGTAATGTTCAAGGAAAACGTGTTGTTTTCAGTTGCATTCATTGCCATGCCGCTCCGGATGAAAGTATGAGCTAAACGCCCAACATGTAAATATAAACCCAAAAGGCATTCTTCTCAAAACAAAAGAGTAGACCCGCCATATGCTATGTGTCAGAAAACTGCTGCATGTACCACAGCAGATGTTTCTAAGAGACAGAAGTGAAAGAAGACATATTGCTTGTCTGAAGTTGTTGTTGGAACAGATGTTTTGGGGGTAGACAGGTTGGAAGGATACTGTAAGAGGAGCTGTAGAAGTCCAGCTGAAGCTGCGTCCAAACTGAACCAGCGAGGCTTACATGTAAGTAAAGCAGTGTAGACCTTTCTAGATGATTCCTGCTGGTGTTTAAGCAGAAGTATTTAGTCAATATCGGTATGTTTGGATGACTGTTAACACCTGATGTTCAGCTCAGATTAAGAAAAATATTATTTCCCGTGAAAAACATTCATTCTAAAAAAGTGTTCCAGCAGTTTAAATCACGACCTTCATTGATAATTCATGACTTAAAGAAACTGCTCTAACAAACAATAAGGAAAATGGCAGCAAGTCATTAGTAGCGCAGACAGATGTTCAACAAAATCCAACACCTGCATATTCCTCAACACATTCTGGAGAAGCCGCCGTCGTTGGACATGAGCGGCATTTAAATGAGTCAACTGTCAAATCATTAAAATCTTGTTTTCTGCTTTTCCAGAGGCGGAGGCAAAACAATCTGTTGTTGTGATCGTAACACTGAGAAGAGACAGGGTTACTTTTTCTACAAGTGACAAGCTGTCAACAAACGGAAAAGTCGAGAAAGTGATATTTTTTTTTGTAACAAGGTCTTAACAAGTTGCAAAGTTGGTGCTATAACGAGAAGTTCTCAACCCCATCATTCTGGGCTCATCAGATAACGGTCATCAAGGCTGTGATGAGAGGTTGATCAAGTTGGATTTATTCTCACTTTACACACAATGTCAAAACGCTGGTTAACATATTTTTAAATATAAAGTTTGTACAGTAATGTGTACTCTTCAAAACAGATACAATTACAAAAGATAACAGTATATTCAGTTGTATGAAGAAAGTTGGAAACATTTTATAGTAACCATTATTTATAAATGGTAAATTGATAGTTAATTAAACCTAGTAAATAGTTATTTTATTTTACTGTTAACAAACAATGAAACCGTTTATTGTTGCACACATTATAACATTTTATATACTTTATAAAGTATTTGTAATGATTACCGAATAATTTGTAAACCTTTAAGAAATCGTTTGTAAAAGATCTATGAACATAACAAAGCTAAATGGACCAGAAACCAATTATTAACCATTGAGAAAGTATTATTTGTCTATCTAAATGATGTTTATAAATGCTTTACAAAGTATTTATTAACCATATAACAAGGTGTTATAGATATATAGAGGTTTTATAGATGGTTTACTAACCAATTAATAACCATTAATAAAGTGTTACAAATATCTGTACTGTTTGTATGTTTTACAAACAATTCCTTAAAGGTTTACAGATAATTTTGTAATCATTAACAAATACTATATATATATAAAATGTTATACGTAGAACAATAAACTGTTAAAATAACAAAAATTATAGCATTGCTAATAATTAGTAAACATTATTAATTATTGTGTCATTGTTTGTTAACAGTAAAATAACTATTAACTAAGTTTAATTAACTATCAATTAATCATTTATAAATTATGGTTATTATAAAGTGTTACCAGAAAGTTTACTCATACTAAGTTATATAATAGTATATGAGACTTTCTTTTAGAAGAAAAGCATCCATGGAAGATTTCTATCCCTTAAAATATCTTGCAATGATGGCGTTTTCACAGTTTAGTGCTTCATTAAGACTTTGAATGTATGTATATTTTAGAAGTCGGAGTGGTGGACAGATTGGAAGGCAAGGGTTTTACATTTTTAGAAAGAACAGGTGGGGTTGTTTTTTAAGAAATGGTGAGACAGATGGGTAGCTGAATATTTAAAAAAAGTAAAAAAAGTCATAACAAACTGTTGTTAGACATTTGAAAGAAGGCTGTAAAAGAGCCCTGATATATTGGTCACAGGTCAAATGTGTCTCACTGTGAGAACAGCTGTTACATCATGCTACCCAGACTCCCTCTCTAACTCTTTCCTCATGAAGGCCTTTTATGCACTTGTTCTTTCTTCCTTTGTTGTCCTGTCTTTCATTATTTTGTCCTTCTGCCCACTCTTACGTTGACTTTTTTTATCTCGGTCTTCTCTAAAGCTCTCTTTCACTCTCATATCTCTATCTTCCAGTACATTATTCTCTGTCACTCCCATTTCCTCCTCTAACACAAACATAATATCACACAGAAAACCTTGGCTGAGGAGCCTCCGTCAGTAGCAGCAGCACTAACCATAAGTGATGAATGGCCTTCATAATTCACAACATTTTTATTCCATTACCTTAGTAGAGACTGCCCTCACAAAAAAACAGCTTTTGTCGTATGTTCATACGCCTGTTTACATTCACCTTTCAAGGACATCTAGCAGACATGTGTATTATAACTCTTGTCTGTGTGGAACAAAGGCTGAATAGCATGACGCCACACAAATTCTACGGGAGAAGGTCATGAGGACTTTGACTCATTGTTTTTCACTAGCTTTAATAGAGCTGTTTTTGCAACAAAACCAAGCTAAACCATAACCAGAGAGGTAGCACATCACAAAATGATCATATGGCTCATATTTCCAAGGCAACAGCTTGGGTCCTTAACTTCCTGTCAGCTTACAGTATGGCTGCATCTGAAATCACATACTATGCACTACATACCCAATATGTGTACTATCGTTCAACATACTTATGTGTGAATAAACAGTAGCATGTGTCTTTTCGGACGCACTGAACTGTAATTTACGTCGTCACTTCCTGAGAGCCTCCTTGCCGGTTGGAGACTTGTAACCATGGTAACGTGTGCCAACCTCATTTGACCAAAACGGCAACATTTGTGAGAATCAAAGTCTGAACTAATTTTAAAACTACATTTTACAAGATTACATTTGAACACATCATGATAATGTTAGAATTTGCCTTCGCCCAATACTCACTTTTACATCCTAAACGCACCACAGTGTAAATCAATGGCACAATATTAGCTGTTAGCTCCGTGCAGGACTGTGCTGCTATCAGCTAAAGTTAACTAGCTCTCATCCTGCTGATTTCAACACAGATTTGTTGTTTGCAATGTAGCATTATGAGGGGAAAAGGGTGCATCCCCTGGACGCATCAATAGTGAGTTTACTGCATCCCAAACACATTTTCTATCGTCCCCGAGACGACGGGATGCCGTTAGTCTCAAGCACTGATGGTACAGTAGAAAAACGAGTACTGTCGTGTTTTCAGAATTTTGGCATCGACATGGCACCAAAGTGACATCCCTAACCACAACAAAGATATAAAGGCCTGATGTTTATCCCCTGATGGTCGATCCTGACAAAGCAGGTACACTGGGCCTACTGTACGTCACACCTACGTAAACGTTTAACATTTCATTTTCAGTTTATTTTTGATTTCGTCCTGAATAACAAACAAACTTAGCTTTTATAATAAGGAGTTAGTGAGCACTCCCCAAACACCCAACCATATGACCACACACACACACACACACACACACGCACACACGCACACACACACACACACACACACACACACACACACACACACACACACACTATGCAACTTCTGTCTCTCTCTACAGATTCTCTCTCTCTCTGCCTGAGCAGCTGGCTGCCAGTTATATAATGCAAAATGACTATTGTGTAATAATGATGAAAGCTGCTGGAAAACATGGATGTGTGTGTGTGTGTGTGTGTGTGTGTGTGTGCGTGTGTGTGTGTGTGTGTGTGTGTGTGTGTCTGTTTTTGTTTGTTTGATTCAGCGTACAGTACATGAAGTAAACATGTGAATTCCCTTACACTGCATGTTAGCTCAATGTATGGCCGCTTATACATGCCGATGTGCACAGACAGCATGTTGGCCCCGCTTGTGTGTTAATTATGAATGAGTGAAGAAAACGCCATCGGTTGCCTTCTGCTCCAGACCTGGTCTTTGTTTTGCACTGCTGAACAGGCCTCGGCAGCACCAGCCCTTCAGGGGCAGCCATTATAGAAGCCCCTACTCGTGCATCCATCCTACATCTGTCCTGCATACTGTAGTAGCAAAGAAAGAGCATCTTAAAAGAGCATCATCTGCAGGAGCTGGATCTGGATGATCGGCAGTAAAAATGACAATCATTTAGCAGCCAGCTGCTGAGACTTGAGACTTTCTAGAACTCATTTTCTGACTGATAGGTTATGTTTTTGTTTTGCCAGAGAACTGCCAATGCAACCTGTTCTCACTCCCAACTCGTCAAATACCGCCGATTGGTGGGCAGCGCCCCTCGGCATCGGAAACCGACGAACGGAGGCACCCTATAGTGACAGTATGTGATGAACCGGGCTTTCAACTCACTCCAATGTAAACCCAACCGTGGCGTTATTCGACAGCCGGAGCAAGTGACGTAGTATTAATAGCATGAGAGTCCGCTCAGGGCAGGCGGAAGGGATCAACCAAACACAAGACTTTCAACCAGCTGTTCGTGTCCCGTGTGATACTTAAAGTAACATTGACTTATTTTGTCCCCTCAGTCGTTAGTCACCTGACTCATTGGTATTATCAGTCCCGAGAGCCTTGTGAGTCTTTAGTCAGTGAAGATAACATAAACCACGATTGTTTCCTAACCCGAACTAAGTGGTTGTGTTCCCCAAACCTAATTTTTTGTGAAAAAGGAAGTTTATTTTGAAAGGACACTATGCATGTAACAAGCGTATATTGACACGCCATCCCTGAAACGTCCAAAAGTAATGCAAGAGAGGTACCCTGTGCATAGGTCTCCGATGCTGAGGGGCACTGACCAAGCGAGTTGACGAGTTAGGAGTGAGAATATGTTGACCAATGCTGTTGGAAATACTTGGTCACCATAAAAGGGTGATACGATTCAGTCATTTCTTAATTCCAATGTACAATATAAGCAATTCCATACTGTTTGCGCCAGTATTAAGAGAGTCAGCATGGAAATGATGATGGTGAGGAGTATGACTGTTAAGAAGATGATGTGCTGTATTGTGAAAGGTGTACATGCCAATGTAGTTTAACTCCAGACGATTGTCCAATGGCAGCTGTCAAGCACAGATGTGGAGCAGTAAGATAAAACTACTGACTATGCCTACAGTTTTAACCAAATTAGTAATACAGTGAAGCGGTTGAAATATTCTTCTCTATGCATTCCGGGACAATTTTATTAGGCCATACTGAATGAAATCAGGTTGAAGGCTGATAAAGTAAAGCCAATGTTTTGTCAAATATTGTCAAAGAAACACCTTTTCTAACCAACTTGTTAAAAGGTTGATGAATAAAGAGTGAAAGCGGTGAATGGTGTTGAGGTAGGCTGAGATTTCAGGGTTGCCCGCGGCTGTTCTTGTGTTGAATTGACATGTGTTGGCCTACATATGCATGGATTTCCTCTGAGTGCTCTGGTTTCTTTCCACAATACAAAGACATGCAGGTTAGATGACTCAGAATCATTGTCTAGGTGTGTTAGCCCTGAGATAGACTGGAATCCTATTCACCCGGTGCTTGGTGGCACTGGTCCCAGTCTCCCACCACTTTTAAGAGAGTAAAGGGGTGTAGAAAATAGATGAATGAATGAATAGGTGGACGGAGGCGAGGATCTACAGTACTATTGAGCATTTCTCAGGTGAAATTTCACATTCTCCATAAATAGAGTACAGCATAATGAAGGTTTTAAAAGATTGTAAATTGAGTTTAGATGAACAAGAGATTCAAGATTAGACGTGGCCGGGGGGGCGCTGCCAAGAAAATGGAAAATCAACAGGCGCTGATCAAGAAATCATTGACATACAGCTGTGAATGGGCTGCATAAATATAGTTGTTTTTATTTCGTAATGGATTACGCTTGATGTACCTTCATAAAAGTCTGATTCATCACGCTTTGTCAGTCCGACATTAGTGCTGCAGGTACAGTCATTCGTTTTACAGCTGTCACACAAAGCGATTATCGTTAAAACAAACTAACACCAAGTTGTTGCAAACCCTCTCTTTGTAGTCTCAATCTTTGCTCTAGTTGGATGAAGCCAAAGTGCAGCAGTCCAGCACGCACGCAGCAAAGCGTGGGGCTTTTTACAACTGCTACCTCTGTACACGTTTTTAAACAGGACAGCGATAATGTAATCTGCACAGCTTGATGTTTGGTAACTGGATCCTTTTCAAATAAAAACCCTCACACATGGAATCAAACCACCCACTCTACTTCCCACCACACATGGGATTAGAACAACATATTTCTCTGTAAACAAAGACACAGACAATAGTGGTGGGTTGTTGGCCGTGGTAGTGGCTTCGAGCTAGTCCTCTGGGCTGAGGTCCCAGATTAGCTGTGTAGCAACCAGTTACTGCACCGCGGATCACTTTCAGCAGGCAGAGACTGGCTGCTAAAGGAAGGACTTTTACCATCAGATCAAATCGGACCAGAATGAAAAGGAAATTCCTCGCAATTCACATGGTACTTTATTGTTACATAATTAATATGTTTGGGTTTGTTTGTTTTTGTGCTGTTTTTCAGTATTACTGGACAATTTGGATTTCTATTTTGTAACAAGAGGAGGGGGACAGCAGCTACTATACTGCTGAGGGTGAAACAGATCTATTAGTATTGTTAATATTCATAGTTAACTTGTAAGAATACCTTGCACTTTCTTAACTCAGAGTAAAGTTATTTGGAACCACCCTACCGTAACCATCTGATATAAACCTAATTATCATTCAAGTGTTAGGCTTGCCACGGTATTCAGTGTTTACTGGTGTAACATTGTGTTTGGGCACATTACTTGCCCACCCACCACTGTTTTCTTTCTTTTATAGAAATAAAACCCATTTAGTTAATTTTCATGTATCAGCGCAGTGTTATCAATACACAGTTGGACGATGGACGCTATTCCGTACGGAGTCTCAGCACAGAGTAGCTGCTGGTGTGCGCGGCGGAGCAGCGCCAGCTGGAAACCTGCGGCCCCGCAGTGAAAGCTGGACCGCAGAGGCCAGACACAGCAGCAGATGATAAAGATCAAAGTAAGTGCTCTACAGATATTGACCGTCATCTTTTCTTGTAAAATGTCCGGTGTAATCGGTAACACCGTAACATCCCTATCAAGTGTTAATCTGATTTGTCTGATCTGTAAAAGTGAGTTTCTCCACAAAGAATCATACAAAAGCTCCACTTTAAATCTTGCATTTACCAGATATGTGTTTATAAGTTTCTTAGAAATAAGTCATTCAGCATGAAAAAAAGCATAAAAAACTGACTAATTGACTAAAGCCAACCCTATAAGCACAAGAAACCACAATAAAACCAGGAGGAAGTCAAGAAAATTAGTCCAATTAGTCCGTACTTAAGTAATTTTCCTTCAAATCCTCTTATCCAGAAGTGATTTTCATTTCTCTTGATGCTCCTGGCCACACACAAACACAGCGCCCCTCATCTGGTCCAGATCAGACAGCATGTGAAGAAAGTGTGACTGTGAGATCTCTACACCTTTGCTGGTGTTGATGGAAACTGTCCTACATACTGTACAGAACAGCAGCTGTGGACATTTTAAATTAACGTTGGTAATGAGGGATTCCACTATAAGAAATTGTAATAAAATATATTCAGTTATCGTAAAATGTTACTAGATTGGTTATTATTGCATGCTAACCTAATGCTGAAAACACAATTTCCCACTAAAACGTTGTTGCCTTTTTCCTTTGGGATGTAGATTTGCTGACACAACAATCTGTCACTGAAACCTAAAACTACCAGTTAGGGTTGAGCCGTTGTTATCAAGAGGAACTTTAGGGATTCCCGAACACTGATAATGAACAAGAGACAGATTTTTGTGGAAAGACAATATGGGCCACAAGCGGCTGAGAACTGCTTACTCAAAAGTGCAATAAAGCTCCACGAGGCTCATTTGGATGAAAAGATAAAAAATTAACAGTCCAAGACTTCAGCCTATCATTCGTTATGAGCGGAAGAGATCCAAAAATACATCATCCCTTCTAAGTGAGGGAATGGCAATGAGAGGCATGGGAGAATGTATGTGTGTAATTTGAGTGGTATTTAGCAACTATAGCATCCCATTGGCATCCCATCTAGTCTGACTCTATTCTGACTGGCTCAGATGCACTTACAAATTTAAATGGACATCCACAGGCACACACACACACGCACACATTTGCTCAGCAAGGAAAACACAGGTCTCGGTGGGCTCCAACAATGGTAACCAAGGTACAAGTTGGCAGACGGAACAAACAAATAAACATGTCAACAGAACCAGCAAACAACAAGTTTGATCAACAACCACAGCTGGGAGCAGCAGAGACTCAACGATAAGAGGACACCCACCGGAGTCTGTGTTTCTGGGAGTGAATGGAACAACAATACACGTCACATCTGTTTGTCAGACAGATGACTCACACACACACTCAGCCACACACACACCAACATTAACAGGTGAAGTGGATGTAGGAGCTATAGGGGGTATATGTGAAGTTTTATTGGTCTCAGTTGGTCTGTGAGCTGTCAAGACACCTTTACACATATATAGGGAAAACAGTCTGTTTTGAGTCGGGTTGGGGAGCTGAATTTGAGAAAATCTTAAACTGAAATTGACAAAAAAAAATGACTGCAGAGACGGGAAGATACATAGTGCAGTGTTAATTTTGTCAGCTATTTTTTTTAATTTAGTGTCACTCCTGTGTCAAATGTGCTTAGTTAGTTAGTTTTTATCATATTTAGTCAACCTCATCCTGTTTTATTTAGTCAAGTTTTAGTTGACTAACAGTCTGGGCAATTTAGTCTTATCTTAGTCAAAGAAAACATAACTATTTAGTATAGATTTAGGCAATTAACTGTTGATATTTTAGTCCTTTTTAGTCATCAGATTATATTGAACATTTCAGTCAATCTAGTCTAGCCAAAATATCACCAAATTCCTTTCTCCCAAGCCCTGTTGTTGTCATTGTCAACTTTAGTTTTGAGATTTCGCTTAATTTTTCATTGTTTTTAAACAAGATTTTAGTCTTGTCTTTTTTCTAAGACAATATTGCATATTGACATCATAGACTGATTACAAAGATGGACGCGCAACAGCTCCCCAAAAATGAAGCCAAAACCTCTCCATCGCCCCCTGGTGGATGGCTGCAGTATATTTCATAAATCCCTCCCCCTCCATGTTAGGCAGATGGTCAACACGTCAAATCAATTTTTTCCAAAGATGGTTTCTGTCATTTTAGGGAGTTCTTATCATGCATCAGTTTGGTTTGAATTAGTTATTAGTTTGAATTAGTTAGTGATTGACAGCTGCTCTGAGTGAAGTAGTCGTAGCTGAATGTTCGGGAATTGTACGAGAGAGGAGATGTAACTTTAATTTTCCATAACCGTCACAAGTCTGTGTAATAGAACGTGTGTCAATTTGATCATAAATGTAGTTATAAAGATATTATGGTTAGTTGTTGTGTCTTTCTAGCCAAACAGCTACTGTGGTGCTAACGTAGCAGCTAGGTGGCTCACGCTAGCAAGCTGTGACTGTGCTCGGCTCGTGATTGGCTCGGACGGGTGTGTGGGCCGAACCTCGATACCGTGGCTCCATCCCCCCGATCAGACTTTGGCGCCAAATGACATCAAAAACCCAAGATGGTAGCTCCCGTGTCTGGAATATTTTGGCTTCACTTTTGCACTGTGTGAGGAAGTGGAGACACATCGTCCATCTATATATATATATATATATATATATATATGCAGTCTATGGTTGACAGAGTCCCAGTTATTGTTCAATGACGTTGGTGCCGTCTCGTGTTAGTCAGGGAAAAAAAGGTCGCTGACGAACATATTTAGTCATACTCTGTGTTAACATAAATAACAGTGGCAGACACAATGGTCACCATATACGACAATATTGATTTCCAACAGTTTAGAAATGAACTTGCAGAGACTTGCAAGTTAAATTACCTTTACGTGGTAATGAAATTGCAAACAGCAAGTGCTTTGAACGCTCTGATGGCTTCAACATTCAATATGTTCTCCTCCAACAAGCACTGCATTCAGAAACCTCATTGTCAGAAAGTCAATTGTCCAGAAGACAAATAATAATAATAATAATAATAAGTCAACATGGATGCTGCGAAAAGCAGAATGAGTTTTGAGTCACTTTGTATTTTTGAATCTCAGGTCTTTAATGTACTTGCTTAACATGGAGTTTGCAAACAAACACAGAGGGGTAGACGGAGTTAAATGTGCAGTAGTTCAAACAGTGTGCAGGAAAAATCAACATTTAGACATTGGGTTTGTCCATTACTGCTCCTATGAGTGAACCACATGCTGGCCAAGCAAAGTAGAGGTACAGGTACTGAAACGGATAATCTTACAGGTTAAAGCGACTCATCAAAATTCCAGTTTGTCCCTCAGCAGATTGCAGAGTAAGTGAGACTATTTCAGCTGAATCTGAGATCAGCCGTTGAAAACTCTCAACCTTCACAAAAACCAATGAGCGCAGAATACGTGAGAGGTGCCTGAGATTTCAGTATGCAAATGTTGTGCCGCTAATCTTTAGCAGAGCTAAAAGGTTAAAACAGTCACCTGCTGGGGGAGAGATGCAGCACCTCGGGGTTCCATTAATGTCATCGCAATTAAAAAACCTCAGCAGAGGCGCACTTTAAAACGCTTCATCCTCTTCTGTCTTCTGTGCCTCAATAACACTCGTAACACGTAGAATCCCGCTTACGCACGTGTACACACACACACACACACACACACACAGCTGGCATGCGGCAGTGGTTGTGCTTTTCATAATGGCTTCTTTCATCCTGCAATTTCTTTGTGCGTGCACGCGTGTTTGCCTCTGTGTGTAATTTAGGCATTTGAAAAAGAGAGAAAAGAATAGATCTAAAAATGTGGAGACTGAGAGAGGAATGGCATGAATTGTGAGGTAAAGATAGTAAAACATCACCAGGAGGAATGACAATGAGATGCAAAATGGAGAATTGAGGGATCAAAACTAGGTGCAAAAAGACCTTCAAGTCACTGTATGTGTGTAAATTGATATGTAAGGATTATATTCCATTTACAGTAGAGACAAAAAGGAGGTTTCATTTCAGATCTTTGTTTAATTTAATTCTATTCTACAAATACATCAGGCATCTCTGGTAACCTAAAAATTTAAATTTACTTGGTGCTGCATGTACGATAAAAGGTGCAGTTTGTAGGATTTGGCAGTTCTAGCAGTGAGGTTGCAGATTGCAACCAACTGAAACTTCTCCAGTGTGCCAAACGTGCAGGAGAACTACGGTGGCTGACACGGAAATGTGAAAAAGTGATGGCCCCTATCTAGAGCCAGTGTTTGGTTTTTCCGTTCTGGGCTACTGTAGAAACATGACGGCCAGCTCTGTGAAGAGAGGACCCAATCCCTATGCAGATATGAAGGGCTCATTCTAAGGTAACGAAAACACGACTTTTATTTTCAGGTGATTATACACTAAAGAAAACATACTTATTAATATTATATTCCACTTCTGTCAATAGATCCCCCTAAATGTTACTGTTCCTTTAATACATAATTATTGTGTAAAACACATAGACTGTATGTAGGCAGTGTAAATAGTCACCGTGACGTCACCCATTGGTTTGTGGACGGCCGTTTTGAAGATTCAAGTTAAGTATCTTGGCCGTCGCCATCTTGTTGTTTGCAACCAGAAGTGACACGAGAGGGTGGAGCTAAGAACTACCGAACGATGAATAAGACATTTTTAGAAATGTTACAATTAACTTTCATGAATGTGAAAGGGTTAAAGCTGTGGTAGCGACCTGTCAATCACAAGGTAGCCACGCCCTAAAGCATCCCCTGCTTTATGGTCTATTTGACTCTAAATGGGACCATAATTTACTAAATGAACATCATGCTGTATTGAAGAAGAAACTAGAGATTGAGACCATAAACTCATGTTTACAATGTTTACTGAGGTAATAAATCAAGTGAGAAGTAGGCTCATTTTCTCATAGACTTCTATACATTCAGACTTTGCAACCAGAGGAGTCGCCCCCTGCTGGCTATTAGAAAGAATGCAGGTTTGAGGCACTTCGGCATTGGCTTCACTTTTCAGACCCTGCAGTTGCCAACTGTTTAAACATGAGTCCAGTTAGTTAAAATGTGCAAACAAAATCATTGTCAAGAAAATAGGTAGTTATATTTAATGTTGGCGTTCCAACTCAGTTCTGCAGCTTCACTCCAGTATTTCAAACATTGTATCTAATATATAATTAGTAATATATAATCATAACCAGATTCCTTTTTTGCCATAGGAAGCAAGGCTGAGAGACATGTAAAATGCACACAAACTATATCATGCAGTGACAAAGCGCGGGCAAAATGAATTCTTAAGACACAGACAGAAGAGAAAGACATCAAGAGTCCGAGAAAGTAGACAAGGCACCAAATGACTGTAAGAGGAGCAACATGCTGCTGTATGATAAAAAGGAAGGAATTATAGGGAAGGGAAGACAGAGGAAGACAGGGAGAGGACAGGGAGAGCGGGACTGACAAAGAGATGAATTAAGAGAGAAAAGGAAATGACAGGACAGCCACAATGACCTTTAAGAGCTGAAGAGAAATGGATAAACAATTCACACAGCGTTGGTGTGTATTCTACTGCTCAAGTTCTGCTCAGTGTGTGTGTGTGTCTCTGCCTCAGTGCGTTTGTGTGTTTGACAGACGTCTCTGTCCCGTCCTGTCTGTCTTTGATCCAGGTGCTGCAGTGTGATAACAGCTCCGCCTCTCCCCTCTCCTGCCTCCTGGCCTGACTAAGTCTACTAATTCAACGCGCTGCCGACGGAAAGCTTGTTTCCGCTTCGAGAGTCAACTCTTTGGAACTCATTCAACAAAAACATCCAGTGTCGACTTTAAGGAGCTCATTCAATGGGGCCCTCTGAATTTATTCGCCACGGCTGACTCATCTACACTGCAATATGGAGTTAACATCAAGATGACAAATAGAGGTGGGGGAAGCCTAATGGTGAGCGAACTGAGCTGCTGGCCGGAGGGTCACATGCTCCTGATGACTCTGCGGAGGAAAATGTGGGCGGAGGGAAGTGAGCGAAGCTAAGGGAAACAAGTCTCCTCTCCTTAACTGTGATGCTGAGGCACCAGGTCTGCCAGCTGCAAAATAGGAGAGGACTAATGTTGTACTGAGCAGCTCCCAGGTGGCAATGTTAGGAAGTAAATAAGTGTGAAAAAGAGTCCTGCTGAAGTGATGTGGTCAGCAATTTTTTTGAGTGAATAAAGTTGAGGGAAACAGGTATTTGAGGCAAAGAAACGCTGTCAGCGTTTGATTGCAAGAGGCTAGACAAACTTTTAGACCAAGGCCACATCACATGTACTATAAATAAAACAAATGTGTCCCAATTGCCAATTATAATGGTCCACTTTTATCCTTGTGAGTTCACGTTTGACTGGCTGGACTAAAGATAGGTTTACCACAAGGGAGAAAGTGAATTCTAGCAAAGGGTCAGAGATGGGAGGATTTTCTTTTTGTCACATCTTTTGGGACCATTTAGCTGCAGATCAATGCCAAATAGCAGCAGAATTGAACTAGGAAAATACCACTTGATTCAACAGATCTTTACCATGAGCAGCACTGGTGGACTCGGTGGGGGGGGAGTGGGGGGAGCGCGGTGGGTGATCCCCTTGGTGCCCCCATTTTCGAACAAACCGCAGCAAAAGTGCCCACTCGGATGCCTCTATGGTAGATAAAATGTGATAAAGTGTCCTCTAGGGTGGCCTTAAAATTGAGAAAATATGATGCCCCATCGTGTGCAGCTGGTGCCCCTTTTATATTTTTCCGCCCCTGCCCCTCAGACAGCTTGAGTCCGTCACTGCATCTTTGTTTGAGAAATATTAACTTTCAAAAGCAAATCACGTAAAGTTTAAAATCTGAAACAATGCAATGAGATGAAAGTAGTGCAAAACATCTACAGTGATTTAAAACTGTACTGAAAGGAGGAAATTATAATGAAGGCAAAAACTGATATTGTGAACTGGCCTTCAGGATGATGATGAATAGACTATAGTGCTTTCATCCAAAGCACTTTACAACTTGCTTCCCATTCACTCATTTATACACAAACTCACACTGATGGTGGCAGAGCTACCACGGAAGGTGCTTTCTCAACCATCGGAAGCAATCAGGGTCCTGCTCAAGGACACTTCGACATGTGGACAAGAGGAGCTTGTGATCAAACCAGCAAACCTTTGATTAGTGGACGACCTCCTGAGCCACAGCCACCGGCTGTATGATGGGGCTGAGTTTAACAGCAGTTGGTTTAACTGTTATTTAAAGTTAAAGGAACAGTGTGTAGTATTTAGGGGGGTCTATTGGCAGAAATGGAATATAATATTAATAATTATGTTTTCTTCAGTATATAATCACCTGAATACAGGTATATTCAGACAGACAGTATGAGAAAAATAATGTGTTTTTTGAACATTAAAGCATGTAAATATGTTCTAGTAGAAATAAGCACGATATGTCTCCTTTAAAGTTTAGGAATGTGCTCAGTGGTGCTTACATGACTCACCAGAAATATACAAATCACTTGCAAAAAGCCGCTTCTGAACCTTTGAAAGTCACTAGAGAGCTTTAACTGATTGTTCACAAACTACATGTCAAACTGCCACAACCTATCTCCTGTCTGTTTTGTTCCCTGTTTCAGTCAGTGGTCTTCAATCAGCAGCGTAAACTCACTAACTCCCCTCCCCACCCCCTCGTTTTGCCGTGATGGATAGAGCCTGGTCTTATCCTCCTCTTCTCCTCCCCTGTCCCCTGTCAATAGCAGAGATTTCTGCTGAGGAGAGGTGGGAAGAGAAGTGAGAAAAGCAAGGAAGAGCATCGGAAGTAGAGCAGAGTGAAAAAAGTGTGGAGGAAAGTGAAAGAAGAGCGGAGAGAGAAGTAGAGGTAAAGGCTGTTGAATAAAACTAATGTGGTAACTTTTTCCCCCAGTTGCAGGTATAGGTCCGAGCTCAGGGTCATCGATGGAGCAGCTCCCTTGGTACTGGATCCTCAGTCCCTCCACTTTTCCACTTTGTGTGGGTTGAAGCTGTGGTTAAATAATCTTTTTATTTGTTTACTGGTTGCTATAGAAACACAAGAAATGTGTTTTATTCTGGCTGTGTTTTGTTTATTCTAATGAGTGCACGGCTCGCTATTTTAAGAAAGTTGAGAACATTCTAGACGTCATCATTGGATGCTGAGACTTGAAAATAAACAATAACTATAAAGCAGCACATGTAAAAGTTATGTAAAATATGACAGTTTATGCTCACTTGCCTCCTATTTTCACTTCAAACTTGAGAATATGTATGTGTACAAGAACAAGTACCTCCGACTGAAAGGATACGTTCATATTTTTTCAAATTCTCTGATTACACAAATGCAAATATGTACAGGTATATTGAAAGAGTCCAACCCGTTCTCATTCCCAACTCGTCACATACGGCTGCTTGGTCAGGACCCCTTGGCATCACTTTTCAACGTACTGGGTAGTAGGGGTGGGAATCACCAGAGGCCCCACGATACTTAAGTCACAATACGGTCTTATTGCAACTTTGCAATATGCTGAGTATTGTGATAAAATATATTGTGATTTAAGATACAGTTTTCACTCACATATCTTGAGGTAACAGGTCAAGGGACCCCTTTGGAAAATGTTGTGTTAATAAGCGTTCTTCCTGACAAGTTAACATGACATAATTGGTACCAATCAATTCATTAGGTTTTTGAAGTTTCATATGATACCTATCGATTGTTATCGATTGTTTCCCCACCCCTACTGGGTACCCCTTGGCGTTACTTAGGTTTGGGCAACAAAACTAGTTGGTTAGGTTTAGAAAAAGATCGTGATCGAGATGTTTGTTACGTTACTTCAGTTACGTAGCTCTTGTTACGTACGTGAAGTTAAGTACTATACATAATGTAATGTAGAAGCCCAGTACGTCTCATATAGTAGCTAAAGGGTGCCGTGTGTGTCGTTATCCAACGCTGTGGGATGTGATAACACGTCGGTATTTGACGCCCTGGGAATGAGACCAGGGTGAAGAGTCATTGGTGGCTGTAAAGAGATCCCTTACTAGCCCGACTCCAGTGTAAGAGGAGGACGAAATCCACAGTCCCTCTTTCGTGAAAAAACATGCCCACTAAAGTTCAGTCGAAGCTAATATGAGACATCAGCTGTCTGAGTTGCCAACGCCTACTCTTTCCTCTCATCCTCCTCACACTTCCTTCCCCCATGTTTCTATCAAACACCCTCTCTGTGTGCTTCCTCTGTAGCACCTACCTCCATCTCATCCTCTCTCCCATTAGACTATAGGCTCTTATGTAACTCCACACGGAACGCTATAGGTGTCATCCGTTCCATGTCCCAAAATCTCTGGAGTCCTATAAGTCTTCTGTGGCTGTCTGATTATAGCTGATAGAATATCCACCAACGTGACCACCTGCGTTTCTGGCTCCGTGTCTAACTGGTGGAATGGATGGTTTGTTAGATAACTGCCTGGTTGACTGGAGAGATGGATGGATAGATTGTTTGTTTGGATCACTGGATGGCTGACAAACTGACTGACAGGTTGGCTGGGAAGCTGATGACTGGATAGCTGTCTATCTGTCTGGCTCGCTGCATGAGTGCATCTGCAGGATGACTGATATGCATGTGCATGTGTGTGTGTGTGTGTTTATGCCTATCCCCTTTTATCTGATGCTTTCCTGTCCATCTGCATACTGGTTCCTCCACATCCCAGTCTTCTTCTAAATTCCTTCCTCAACTTTCGCTCTATGAGTGGAGGAGGAGAGAAGAGGAGGTAATTTGGGATGTTTATATTCAAAATGTGTGTATGTGCATGCATATGCATACAGTGTATTATTCAGGTTTTATTTGTTTTGTTTTCTCTCCTCCTATCCTCTCCATTGGAGCCCATCAGTATCTGTTGATATTTTGGCAACTGGTCTCCACTCATGCCACCCACTACTGATCATACTATGACAGCTTCTGGGAACAAACACACACACACACATGCGCAAACACACACACAGCAGGTTACGGCATCGTACCCCGTTGTTTCATTCTTAAAGCGCCACTGGGATCCTGGCAGCTTAGCCTCGTCTATCTGTTGACACTGACATCGCATGTGAAAGAGAGAGTGTGAGGAAGTGCGTTTGTGTGTGTATGTATGTTTGCTGTCAATCACACATCAGTCACACATACGCAGTACTGACAGGCGTCCTGGAAGTCGGTCCTGTTTACACTCAAATACAACCCCAGAGGTTGCTTCAACAGCAATGTGAGTACAAAGTGGAAACCATCATAGAAGTCAGACATTTTTACAGATTTTTCTTTTCCTTTTAAGGAAACACAATCAGTGTATTGCAACAAAAACTTTCACAAGTGTTTCTTATTAGCCAGACAGCTACAGTGTTACCCTGCTATCATTTGGAGATCAAAAAAGGTCTAAACTTCTAAATCTGTAATTTGTAAAACTGCAAAAATCACATATAAATCGATATGAATTAGGGCTGTCACAACACGATTATACAAGAAATACAATGAGAATTCCCAATGACAATATTATCACAATATCCATAGAAAATTTGAAGGAAAAAAATAACAATGTTATCAGTCAAATTCATCTTTAGCTTTGTTTATCGTGCATTTTGTCTCTTTTTTGGCAAATTAATTACACTCAAAATACGAGTGTAGGGAGGTGGAGAGAGAGTCGATAACCAGAACTATATACTGTATATAAAATGATTTAAAAGGCGCTGGATTATTTACACAATACTTTCATATGCGTATTATTAACATGATATTCAAATATTTCATTTTTAAATATCAAACCATACCAAATACCGAACTGATCTTTTAAAGATACATAAGTCACGTAAGAAGTTACTTAATAAACATACTTCTTTTAACCCAAACCATAATGATAACCAAGTCGTTTTGTTGTCTAAACCTGACGTTGAATTGGTTCCGTGGTGGAGGCAAGTGATTTTACACGTCACGTGCCACCACCATGTAATGCACTGTCAAGAGGTCGTGGTCATTTCACGTATTTCTGTGAGATCACGTTGTGACAGTAGGTTCTTTTTGGTATTTACAGAAGAAGAGCTGTGTAGTTATGTGATACCCATTGTATTTTCAGCCTCCAGCCAAAAAAAGGCTCAAATTAAATAAGTGGCTTTTATATAATTACTTCAAAATATGCTGTTCAGACCTTTCTATAATCCTACATTGTTCTTTTTTGTCTCTGAGAATTCATTTAAAACATTTTTTCAATACAATGCCCTTTAAAGGATTGAAGTTTTTTATCATTTTGTATCCCTCCATGTCTTCTAGCTTACTAGCTGTCCCCTGGAAAACTCATTATACAGACGTTTCGCTGTGATCCAATCCGCCTCTGTTGCTTTCTCTATTCTCTACTGGAATAGTCCTGTTCATCCCTCCCTCCCTACCTTCCTCCCTCCTCCCTCTTTCTTTCTCTCCATCCCTCCCACATACCACTTCCATGCTGGAGGACTCATTATGCAGACCAATTCTCCCTCTGTCTCTCTTATCACTCTCCACTGGAGTACTCATTACTGTCTCTCTGTCCCTCACTTCTGTTTCTCTCACTCTCTCTTCCTTTATATCTTAATCTCTGTCTGATAACACACACACACACACACACACACACACACACACACACGCACACACACACACACACACATTCGTACACTGCACAGTTAACTCTGTTCTTGGTTTTAAGAAATGGCAACAGGATACAACAAAAAGTTTATTATTATGTGTGTGACTTATTCTGAGTGTTCAAACTAATGTGTGCTGTAGATGTTTGCATATCTGTGGGTAAATGTCTCTATGTGGGCGTACGTGGCATTAAATTGAGCCTATGTATAGCTTCTCTATAGATAAGAAATAATCTAATTCTAACAAATGAAAAGGTGAATTCATAAGCAATAAAATGCACTCTTTCTCAATTCAATACACTCGTATTCTTTCTGCTGCAGCCTTATTTGGTGTGGCATGATCAGTAGCTTATTGGCTAATGCTTGCTAACTCTATCTCTGGATATTGCTCTGTAACGGACATTAATTAGTCTTTTTTTGACTTCATAACACTTGTGCTCATCATGTCAATTCTCCCGATTTTCCCGGGAGACTCACGTTTTTCATTGCCTTCTCTCAGTTTCGTCCCAGGGTCACAATTCTCCCATATTTTTCCCAATTTATTACAAAATTTCACACTTTTTTTCCTTTTCGTTATCTCAACCTCTCTCTGTTACTGTACAGCGTGTATCAGCCCTACTGTTTCCATCCAGACAACAATACAGCTACACCAAATGTCGTTTGAGACCACCAAAACTGTTTGAGGCGTCCTCGCCGCTGGGTTGAGCACACAAACAGCACAGCGGGCAGCTCCCAAAGTTGGGCTTTGCTCGACGCAGCGAAAAGCTGTCGTGGCGCGGTGCAAGCCATTGGAGATAATGAGTTTCAGTGCGCAGTGGCGCCGTTGTTGCATTGTGTCTGAAAGGGAAGTAATGAAGCTCAATGTTTTCTGGGCAAAGACCCACAGACCCTTGGTTTGGAAATCCTCCCTATTCTGGAGGTGTCAAGGTTGGCAAGTATGCTTGTGCTACTTTATCATCATCCTGTAATTGTAAATCATGGCCACGATGGCCGCTGTTCACCAAAAGTTACATAGAGTCACTTTAGATTTGACCTAATCATTATCTTCAACCATTCTACATAGATGTAGAAGAAGCTGAACTCCAGTTTGGTTGATTTGCTGTCAGAGGGCCCTGGAGGAGAAGTGCTGCAGGCAATACTAGACGTCATCTGCACAGGGATTGTCAGCAGCAAACATCTGCACCCAACAAGGATGGTAATGGGCTTTTTCAAGGAGGGGGGAGAAGCTTCAGTACCACCCAAGATGATAACTTTGGCTCCTCGCTTGAGGGTCAACCTAGAGCAGCTCAAGTACCGAAACACCATTAGTGAGACAGCACTCAGGCCAGACATCATCCTGATGTCTCCAACACAAAGGGAAGTAGTCGTGCTTTCTCCTCTACGTAGTGATTTAACAGACACTAATTCAGCACTGTTTGCTGTGTTCTCTCTGACCTAAAGCAATTAACTTACATATCAGGCCTTTACTTCATGCTGGCACATATCGAACAGAGTGACTTTGCATCAGCTAAGCAGCAAATTCATTGGCCTCAAGCTGACTTTTTTTGTTTTACTACCTACTGTTTTCCTTTCTAATTTAGAAATGTTGTGTCTCCCCATAAAATCGATACTAATATCCAATGCTGCTTCCAATACTACACAGAGAGGTGGCACCAATTGTTAAAAGACCTTTTTTATCCATTTATCTTCTTTTTATTCTGTAAACTGCAGACAGTTCTTTCTTAAATGACATACATTGTAATGTCATTAGCACTTTATATAAAGGATGATGTCTTTTTTCATGTAATGCAACCCAACTCACCACTACTGAAAGAAAAAAAAAGTGATTGAATCGAGAGAGATTTATTACTAAATTAAAAACATGTAGTAAAAGTAATGTCTTTAAATCCACAATGGACTGGGTTTGGGTGACATTGAAATGTGGCCAAAGATTCCCTGACATAAATACTATGAACCTTGACTAAACAACATAACATAATCCTCAGCAGAAGATGGAGTTTTCCAGTTGTCATCTAACTATAAAGCAAGGAATCTCAGTCTGTGTGTCTTTCGCATATCTCCAGAGGCGATCCACTTCACACGTGGCGGGTGTGTTGCTGGGGACCCGAGGATGTGCAGTGTCACAGTTGTTGCAAATTTGACATGCGACACATTCAAAATGAATAAACTCAGAATAAGCAAGTGAACAGCGTCCTGTGCTGGGGCTCTGCGGAGTCGAGCATGTCATCCACAGTGGGTCTTTACAGACCGCGGCTCATTGACTGTATTTCAATTTTTCTGCTGAATGCTGGATATACTAACGTTACAACCAAAGTCTTCTTCATTTCCCTGAAGTCAACAAGCGTTGAGTCGTTCTTGAGAACCACAGCAGCTCTTCCAGAGGCCAAACAATCGGCCTGCTCCGAAACGGGCCCTGCACCAGCTGAAATAAAGATGTAAACATGTCTTGATGTCCAACATTTCTTCTGGGCACTTTAAGGACTTCTCATCCATGTTGATTTAAAAGTTGAAACATTATCGCTGATCTTGGACACAGTAGATGACAAACAAATTATTTGTCAAACTGTTCTGGAGCTTTAGATCGTATCATATGCACCGTCTTTGAGTAAAAATTATACACAGACATCACTGTAAATTTAACAAAACCAAAACTATGTGCATGGGTAGATACCCCCTGGAGGTAAGTGAAAAATGTGGGGATTTTGGCATTTGGGTGAACTGACCTTTTAAATGTCTCAAATTGCCTCTTCTTGAAACTTCCAAATAACTTGAAAGAAGCTTTTTCAGAAAGATATTACATCACATAGAAACCACACCATAGAGAGCCAAAACAATTAATAGTCAAACAAAGTAACAAGGAAGAGTGTCAATGATGCCTTCACAGACCTCAAAGCAGAGTCTGTGGGCCGGGGAGGACTCAGTGTCTGTTGCCGTTGTATAGGTACACTATACAAGTGTGTGTGTTTGTGTGCATGTTTGTGTGTGTGTGTGTGTGTGTGTGTGTTTGGGTGTGTCAGGTATCTTTGTGGATCGTGTTCCATGGGCAGATAAAGATGAGTCCTTCCACGAGGATGTTCGGCAACTAATCACAAGATGACTACTTTAATTAATTAGCTGACTGTACAGCACACATAATAAACACTAATTAGGAGGAATGGAGGGAGAGAGAGAATGAGAGAGAGAGAGAGAGAGAGAAAGAATGAGAGAGTAAACAAAGAGAGTTATGAGAGTTTATGAGGGGGTCAACAGTCAGTAACAGATCTAGTATAGAAATGAAGGAGATGGATACTGCTTTCACTTTCTAGCTTCCCTATTCTGTTCCTCTCTTACCTGTTCCCACCCCTCTATTTCCATCCACACTCCTTTTCCCCTTTTTTTTATCTCACTTTTTCTCTCTCTCTCTCTGAGGGATTCAAATATGAGCGGACAAATAGCTTTGCATGGCATGTTCTTGAAGAGATGCCACCATTTACACTTGTATGTATATATTCTTTCTTTTTGTGCTGTATATAAACGTGGCTGCGTGCCATTTGCATGTTCTTGAGAGACGGGCACATTTACACACACAGCATGCTTTCCTCTATAGGGATTGGAATATATAAAACAGAATTGAGACTACCTTCAGAAGCAAAGAACAAGGAGGGGATCAAGCGCCATTCCACACGCCACTTTCAAAGACTCACGTTGTGTGTGTGTGTGTGAGAGAGAGAGGGTGTGTGTTTGTACGTGTGTAAGCTGGAACATTTTCTGTTAAGTCCTGTTACGATTAGAATAGAGGGGGGTTTACGAGGAGAAGAAAAGATGGTAGAAAATAGACTAGAGACTAGAGGCATCGGTTATGCCTTTGTTCTTCCAACAAGCTGCTCAACCAACAAAGGTGTTAAACATCCAGTTATAATTTTATATCTAAGTCCTACACATGGCCCAAACTGGTGGCAATGGTAGAACACCCTCTTCGTGTATTCACCCTGCATCTTAACCACTTTTGGAACAATTTTCTCAATGCTATACAGCGTATTATAACATGAAACTGTGTTAAACATTCCTAAAAAAAAACATCAGAGCCAGCTAGCTGTGCGGTATAGAACGAGAAGATGAAAATGTAAAGATGGAGATAATGAGGGTGGGAGGAAGAGGGAGAAAGGAAAGTAAAAAAAAAATGAAACAGGCGAATAGAAGTGGAGATTTTTCCATGAATAATAGCCCATTCATCAGTGCTAATTTGCTAGGCTAATGTTCTCACTGAGCTTAATGGGGAGATTAGCCGGGCAAATTAGAACTGATAAACGAGCAAACACGAACCGCGGTGGTCAATCACGGAGCCAGCCATGTATTCATACCATACCCCGGCAATGGAAAGCATCTGCTCTAAATGAGTTTCCAGTTCAAGTTCAACAATTTACTGCCCCTCATGGCCATGCTGCCTCGCAATAAAGTTGATAATAAATAGAGATACAAAGAGGAACAGATTTAATATAAGACAATAAAACAAAAAAAAATCAACACTGGATGCACTGACAGATGGCTGGATACTAATAAATTGAAGTAGACTGGCAGAGTGAGAGGGCTTAGCAGTTGATCAGGTTGACAGCATGAGAGATAAATGAAAGCTACTTTTGTATTTGAATTAGCCAGCAGCTGATCGAGCTTTAGAAATACAATAGGTTGCTAAAGATATCTTTTCAATCTGAACGCAAATGATCATGGTTATGGGAGTATACATATACTAAGGCATAGGGCTGTCAATCAATTAAAATATTTAATCACAAATTAATCACACATTTGTTTTCTGTTCAAAATGTACCTTTAAGGGAGATTTGTCAAGTATTTAATACTCTTATCAACATGGGAGTGGACAAATATGCTTGCTTTATGCAAATGTATGTATATATTTATTATTATAAAATCAATTAACAACACAAAATGATGACAAATATTGTCCAGAAACCCTCACAGGTACTGCATTTAGCATAAAAAAATATGCTCAAATCATAACATGGCAAACTCAAACCCTTTGAAAATGGCCATGCCAAGGTTTAGTGCAAGTTTGGAGCATTTTCTAGTTTCATATGATACTAATATCTTCATTTTAGCTTTAAAACTGAGCCAGCTACAATCTAAAAATTGCAAGTTGCGTTAATGTTAAGTGGCACAAGTCATGGGAATCCAATAAGACACAGTGCTGGTGTTTCCCTGATTAAAGCATCAAACAACCACTTACACGCTCTGAAATCTAAAAGGACTTCTGGGGTTCTTCAATTCCTTCATCAATAAGTAACTTTATCATTAAAGTTTTACGCATTTAGGTGGTGCTCTTATCCAGAGTGACTTGAGATTGAGCGCATCAGTAGAGTAAGCTTGAATTTCCAAGATCACAACATTACAAGCGATCAGTAGATTGCAAGCAACGGTGCCCTGTGACAGAATATCCCTGTGGCCTTAAAAAAAGGTCGGAGAAGTCCAAAGAAAGAAAAGAAAAAGAACCAATGTCATTGTGGGAAGAACTCCATGAAGGATTTATGAATTGTTTTTGAAGGTCCACCAAACTGTAACTGATCTACGGAGGTGTAACGTGTCTGGAATCAGCAATAACAGCCTTATTTTAAGGTGGGCATCTTCGGAGATTTCACAGCTCAGAGCCACATCATTGGATGGGTTTGATAGGAATTCTTGAGTACAGATTAGCTGAACTTTAAGCAGTCATCCATCGCTATCGTACGTTCTGCCTGATATTGTAGCTTCTTCTTTGGAGAGAGATTTGAGGAACACATGCCAATACAACCAAGACACATAAAGGAAGTTTCTACAGGCTGATTGTTATCTACAGTATTGGGCCTGAGCTCTCTGTAACAACACATAACCGTCATGCTGGGTGAGCAATCATATGTGTGGAAAAAAAATGCTCTACAGTTTTGATGGTGTTCACTGGCTCAGTGGGTAAATGCGACAGCCATTCAATAGCTGAATTGCGACTGAAAGGGGAGAGGGAGACAGTCACACTTGATCGAGCACAAATGGGGTTATTCTGTGAGGAGAAAAAAGTCAAAACTTGCTTTTTAAATTTTCCAAGTACATGTCTCGGAGTTCTGAGAAACAATCCTTTAAGGATAGAGCATTTGGCAAAACTTGTATACGACACGGTTATAACTCTGGGCCTTTCTGGTTTCAAAGATAGGATAGAAAAGGAAATAATTTGAAGCTGATCAGCGTAACGAATAATATCAATGAGTACAGCTGTACAACAGGCTTAGTCATTTTCTCAAATTATCTTCAGGAAAAGTGTGTCCACATACCTGCTTATATGTTGCCAGTTTGTGTGCATGTGTGTTTATATTTGTCCACCGGTTCGGTAACATTTTATAATAACCATCATTAATAAATGGTAAATTTATCTGAATAGTTATATTACTGTTAACAAACAACAAAATGCTAATAAATAATGTTTACTAATTGTTAGTAATGCTATAATTTATGTTATTTTAACAATTTGTTGTTGCACACATTGCACACATATAACATTTTATATACTATATATGTAAGTATATGTTCATGATGAAGATATTATTTGTAAACCATGAATAAATTGTTTGTAAAACATCGATAAACATTGCATAGATCCACGTCAATGGTTGATAATTGGTTGTAAACTGTCCATTAACATTATTTGGATGACTATTATAAAGTTGTAAATGATGATTATAATACCTTGTTAAATGGTTAATAAATAAATTTAAAGCTTCTTTAAACATTATGTAGATAGATAGTTAATACTTTGTTAATATTTAATAATTGGTTTCTGGTCCATCTATCTATGTCATGTTTAATAGATGTTTTACAAAAGGTTTACAAATCATTTGGTAAGCACTAACAAATACTTAATATAGTACATATAATGTTATATTGTGTGCAACAATAAACTGTTAATAAATACTTTACTAATGTAATCAGAATGTAATTGTTATCATCAGCTATGATACAATATATAATTTATAAACTAATTATGTCATAATACACAAATTAATTAATTATCATTCCATTGTTTGTTAACAGAAAAATAACTATTAATTAAGTTTAATCAACTATCAATTTACCATTTATAAATAAGGGTTTTTATAAAGTGTTACTGCAGGTTACAATGTTTAAGACAGAAAGACAGAAATATAAATACAATCACAGTATGTCCTTCTTTGTCAAATTGATCCCAGTGACAAAGACACACCCCCACATATATACACTGTATGTACACACACAGACAGGAAACAGTATTGTTCCCAGCCTGAGGTCTGTTGTGAGGATCCCCGCAGTGCACAGTGAATAGGAAGAGGAAGCGATATTGTGAACTGCAAGTTTGGATAAACTAAAGCAGGGAGTGCATCACTGTAAACAAATGGGATATAAAGAAAACATATGTACAATGTGTTGAGCAGATAAACAAGCTACTTATAGAAGACAGTCTCTGAAGAACGGACTCATTCTGCAACAATGAAGGGCCACGTAGTCGAGATTCAGCCTGAAGAATCCCACTTTGTGATCAAAGTGGAGCCGCGGAGGCATTCCTCCTCGTACAGAGAGTTACAGGTACAAGAGGAGAGGCTGGTCATGGATGGATTACCAAATAGGCCTGTCGGGCACAGGTCCACTAACAGAGTCAGGTTTTTGTCCTGCGTAATACAGATGCATATACTTAGGCTACTGTAAGCCTATTAAAGCCTATACAGTCGAGTAAACAGCATTTTAAGCCCCATAAAGCAATTTAGTAAAACAATTTAAACGTGTTTGCCAGCAGCATGGCAGTAATATAAGAAAATATAACCTGCATCACTGGTTTCCTAACATATTTTATTAGTGTCCTTTAGTATTTTGTAATATCACTGGAGAGAGGAGTGTCAGTGTGTTATCTGCTATGACACGAAGCTTTAAACAGCCTCCTTTCATCTCCAGTGTCATAGACAAAACAGGAATTAATTTCAGTTAAACTGGATTCATTTTGTTGAAATGTGATTTTTTTTTTATTTTCTAGGAAATATATAACCATTGTATCAACAGCATTTAAATTACACTAGATTTTAAAAATGATCCAAGCAAAAACTCCCAGCCCAACGTTGCCAACTCTTTTCCAATGAAAGTGGCTAGCAGAACTAGCTGCTCACTAGCTCCAAAAGTCCGAGCATAAGAAGGAGACGTTAACAGGAAACCTAATCTGGCTGATTGTTCAAAGTTTGTGTCTGTTGTGTTTTGTAGCAGACTGCTGTCTGGCTGTCAGTGTGACCGTCTGCCTATGATTGAACTTAATGTTTTAACCAAATACGGTTCAACATGAAGCATTGGCTGTATGGAAACAATTTTTCCGTCTACATAGATATTTAATGCAAAGATAGTGGCTGCTATCATGAAACTTAAAAAACATATACCCAGCCACAAAATATCTAACCTCCAAGAAATTCCCTTTTGGAGACAAAGCGGCTGCAGTTCAGCCATTGTACAGTACAAATTTGGACTCTTACAACAGGAACATCGGTAGCATATTTCAAGTGGCTCCCAGAATAATAAAACAGACAATATGTTTTCATGAGCCTGGGTCCCAGGCCAAGAAAATAAAAATGTTATTCGAGTTCCATCGTGGAAAGCTGCGGGAAGGGATTTCTCTCAGTTAGTAAATATATCAGCTGTTTTCCCCCCAGCTTGTTAAAATAATAAACTCATCCTCAAGCTCCTTTTTTATAACTCCTGGGGTTATTTAGAGGTAAATGCTCAAACACACAGAGAAAAACACCCCCCACACATACGCCATTTGGTTTAAAACGTGCTACTAGGAGCAACTGGTGCATCCCCACGCAGCGCAGAGGAATGCAGGAGCCCCGTTTCTAAAAGGGGCTCCTCTATCCTGCAACAAGGAGTGGCTCGAACAATAAACGCAACACAATAACCGCCAGGCATTTGCATATGAAGCATCCCCAAACTAGCGTTGGCAGACCCAGACTCAAAGAGCGATTAGGCGCACAAAGAAAAGAAGAAAAGACACCGAAGAGTGTCAGGAGTCAGAAAAACAGGGATAGATGGGAAAATGTGTGTGAGGAGACAGCTAGACGAACATGTGTGCACATACACGGATCACTGTCATTTCAATAATGGAGTTCAAAAAGCAAAAATGTCTCTAATTTTATAACACGCTCGCACTCAGAGACATATTAATTAGAATTTCAGCGATAATGTCAATCATTTTGCAAAGTGATACAGCCAAAACACACACAATCCCCCATTCTGCTCTCTGACTCGGCTCCTTCTCCTCTTCCACGTCTACCTCGGTCTATTTTTCTCACACACATGCAGAGCCCTCTAAAAAACACACAAACACTGGCGCTATCCCGAGGTTGATGGCTGTCACCTTTGTGTACTCAGCCTCTTTCAGGAGCCAGCAATGCAAATAACACCCTTATGAATATTCATGGCAAGATTTGAGATGGAAAGAGAGAGAGCGAGAGCGAGGGAGAAAACAGGAGAAGGAAGAAAGGGAGACGGTGACAGGGAAATTGAAGGGTAGGGAGGAGAGAAAGTAGAGGAAGAATGCTGTAGACAGAATGATAGCGCAGACTGGATTAGGGGAATAAACTGAGACAGAGTGACTGTGTGGGTTAAATAGAGAAGGAGAGTAGGTGTGTGTGTACCATATTTTGCTCTTCTCAAGGGAATATCAGAGTGAAAAGGTGATAATGCCAGTAAGAGCAGAGTGGAGGAGGCAGATGTGTCATATTTAAAAGCTATATCAATGACAGTTATACCTAAGGTCCTTGAAATTAAAACATTTGAGAGCTCCTCTCCTTAATAGAAGCTAAGCTCCATTAAAGTCTTTGACAAACTCTATTTGAAGAATCCCCCTACTTAGAACTACAAGTCCAACCGTCCAATAGAGCTCTCCACCTCTGCACAACATGACATTAACCGTAAAGGAAAACGATGTGTCCACAATAGGTGAACTAAATCATGTATAATATATAAAACAAATTGTCAATAGAATTGGACGCACCGTTTTGTCTTTTTGCTTGATGCAAAGTCATGTATCATGTTTTGTTCTTGTTGTTTTAGGTGTATGCAAATGTGTTGTTTATAACTTTCTTCCCTTGTTAACTGCCTCTTTGTATGCCATATTTCAATGCATATATGTAGATTTATGTAAATGCAATGACGATAAACTTGAACGTGCTGGAAAATATCCCAACCCTACTGTACATTAATCTCCCCACTGCCACATCTTAGTCGCTTTATACACACCACCCAAAATTCAAATTAACTTATTAACATTATTAACAACAAACTCAATTTAACAACAACCTTAATCCCCTTCATTTTATACTTTTTTTTTAACCCCTTCCATAAGCTTGTCTCATCAAGTCACATGTTTCCTTTCAGATTTATTTTTACAAATTTACACATTAACATTAAGAGTCAGTTCTTATAGCAGTTGGGCTACTCTTTAACCAGTTGCCTCTCTCTCACTGTGGCTAGATGCATGCTAGTTCAATCCAGGCGGTAACCTCCAAGTCTGAGAAGTGAAGCCAATGAGGAAGTGCCTTAAACTTGCATTCTTTCTAACAGCCAGCAGGGGGCGACTCCTCTGGTTGCAAAAAGAAGTCAGATTGTATAGAAGTCTATGAGAAAATGAGCCTACTTCTCACTTGATTTATTACCTCAGTAAACATTGTAAACATGAGTTTATGGTCTCAATCGCTAGTTTCAAGTCTTCTTCAATACAGCATGATGTTCATTTAGTAAATTATGGTCGCATTTGGAGTCAAATAGACCATAAAGCAGGGTATGCTTTAGGGCGTGGCTACCTTGTGATTGACAGGTCACTACGATAATAAAGCAAATCATGTCTTAATAGAGTTTGTCTAGTGCAACAAGATTGGCCTCCTCTCCTCTCCTAACAAAACAGCTTTACAGTATGACACCACGATAGTTACCACAAAAGACAACGAAGCTAGCCGCCGTCTTTTGTTTCACACATAATCATCATTTTCTGATTTATCTTAGTTTATCGTTACGTGCAGTCACATGTTCCTCGGCACTTGCTGCAAGAAGTAATATTCGCTAAAGACTGTAGGCTCCACATTGACCTCCCAGACCTGGCATTAGGTATTAGGTCATTGAATAATGAAGCAAAGCAATTTTACATGTCCACCACATAATCTATGTATCAGCTAATATTGGAGATATGCCGTCACACTCACAGATTAATGGGTCTATAATACATGTGAATGATTGCTTTAATATATATATGTAAGTGTGCATGTGTCTGTGTTAACTCTTCCAACGTATAGAAAAGTCTAAATTAATTTTCTGGTAACATTTTTATCATATTATTTATATTGAAGGTTCCCACATGAGCGTGTGTGTGTGTGTGTGTGTGTGCATATGCCTCTGTGCTACCATAATCCCTCATATTATTCCCCGTCAGATTATTTGGCTGTTTATAGCAACGAGTGCTGCAAATTACCTGCAGAGAACCGCCATTAAATCAGCCTTTACGAATGGAGAGTTTTAGGATGCATAAGGGTACAGTAAAAGTCAGCAAAGTATTATTAGGGTGAATGAAAATAAATCAGACAGTTCACACTGTGCAGGTGGAGAGAGTAACTCCTTTACAATGCAGGCAGATATATGATGCATTAAATTGTCAAGTTAAGTCAAGTTCATTTTGATAGCCCAACATCTCATGCAGTCTCTCTTTGGGCCCACACTGAGAATGTGCATAGATGCTCAATGATCCTCTTCAACACCATATGGCCAAAAGTGCTTTCCCTGTTCCCCATCCAGGAACACAGGTGACAACTTTTCTACAGTTAGGAATGCATTCGTCTGAAGGCTCTGCTCAGTTTTTATCCTGGCATCTCAACTGCTGAGGCCTCTAAGCCATGCTTTGTTATGGCTTCTTCTAGCGGACTCCCCCAGTGACCACTAAAACAACATTTCCATCCAGAGCTCCAGGGCCCTTGTTTTCTGTCCCTGTACCCAAACAACTCGCTTGCCACTCCAGGTGATGAAGAGAAAAATGAAGACAGCTGGGTTTATATTCCACCGGGGAGGCACTGTGTTCCTCACTGTTTCACCTCATGGCACAATACCCTTGATCAGGCAATTCTTTGACAGAACCTTAAAGCTGTAATAATAATGTTTTGTGTATTGGAGAGCAGACAGAATCTAAACGAAATCAAAACATTTAACCTTGACCTTAATCAAGTTAAGCCTAACATCTTGACAAACAGTTGTTCTCTTACACAATCCATCAGAGTCAGAAAAAATTAGACCTTTTACTTGATAAATATTAAACTTTCTTAACCAATCACTTGTGAACTTTGGAGAGCTAGCTGTAAGCAGGTTTTATACGAACTGGCATTGTTTTGTTTTTTTTAGTGATGCAAAAAACTCGTGAGCTCAAGTGTCTTAAAGCTGCATAAAGCTACACTTTAGGATGTTGACTCTCAGTGGGATCAGCAGCATCGCCTTCCTCTCCCAGACGCTCGTATAGTAAATATCATTTATACAGCTTGTAGGTCTACAGGGGCAGCAAGGACATGAGGAAGGTTATCAGTTTGTATCCTGCGGAAGCTAGAAAATAGAGCATTTATGATTTAGAGGTTTTTGTCTTATTAGTTGTCTATTTCTCTAAATAATATATTTTGCTCATTCAAATTACATATTGATGCTACTATTACTTATTCCCATTTAATTCTTCTTACTTTCTAACTCAATCCATTACTAAGCTTTTCTGACATCTACTTGTTTAATCCCAAACCAGCCATTTGTTCAAGAACAGAAGAAGAAAGACCAAGTCAATATGGAGAACTGCTGTGCCAACCCCTCCTGTGCTACATTTTTCTTAATTTGGTTTGAATACCAGAAATATATTCTTACTCACAGTATGGATGATTATTAAAGCAACAGGTGAGCAGTTTTATGAGAGCTGCGAGTGAGTACATGCTGTGTTGAGTCCAATTTAATGGCCGGGGTGACTGCTTAGAGCGCTGCTTCATAGAGAATGGACAAAGAAATGATGATCTGATCCAAGGAAGATTTCCTTTAGAGGATAGGATAAACAGAGGAGGAAAGTCCCAGACATAAAGAAAGACAATGACACAGAGAGATACGACACAAAAAAATACAAAGGCAGGGAGACGCTGACTTGGCTACAGACAAAGATTAAATGTATTTTAATCCTCTTTGCAGAATGGCAGCTTTTAGTTTACTTATGCATTAAGTGATGAGAACAGATACTACAAATCATCCATGTGTCCCCAGATTGTATCTCTGGCACTTCATGCTCACATGGATGGTAGCAGACTAGCATTATTGGTCTTTCAAATGTATGTTTCATACATTTTTAAACCATTATTACTCAGTGTCCTGTGTTGCTAGGTTTGTTTTGTAGTAATCTCTAAAAACAGATTCTGTATTCAGCAGAATCAGTAGACAACGGGACAAGATTTTGGTATCGGATTCTGGTTTCCGTTTTTAGTCTGAGTAGTATTGACCTATCACGTTTGAGCGGGCTTTGGTTGAATGCAATAAACAGTCCATGTGGAGAGCAAAAGAGGCAGAGCGCATTGGCCGAAATGCAATCTCGGAACCCACCGGCTATCGTCTGACGATGAGTTAGTTTTTTAATGGTTTAAGATTAGCTTGTAAACTGGCTACTTGTGAAACAATCCGGTCGTACACGTCGTCTCTCAACTCTAACACCATTTTCACGTCTGAAGTTGCTAATTGGACTGTTAACAATAACCGGCGGCGGCCCACGGAAGAGGAAGTCTTGGCCCGGATATCCGCTAGCTACACCAGAACCCAAGAAATATTAGCCGTCTTCTTAATGTACTCTTAGGAGAAAAAGGGAAAAGATTAAGTTTGACAATGAAGTGTAGTACATAAAAAAGTGCTTTGGCAACACTTACAAGGCAAAGCTTATTGAAGTTTTTTTTAATATAGTACTACAAAACAGTTTTTCATTTACAGATAAAAGAAGCAAATACTGTAAGACAAAGAGAAGCAAAACAAAAGAACAAAAACAACTCACCTACCACTATCAGTCACTTCGTGAATAGAATACTTTCCAGTTTGTTAGTTGTGTGTTTTTTTTAACATCCCGGAAGCCTATTTATTGCCTTCATCCCAGCTGAAAGAAATGCATCTAATTCTCATTTTATCTTTTGTGCCTTTCCAAGAATCTATAAAATGCATTTGTCAGTTGGAGAGTTTCAACACAAAGAGAAACAAGGACACTAACACACAACATACATAAAGAGAGAGAGAGAACGAACCAGAAAGACAATGAGAATCACACAATCACACCCTATGGCTCACCATGAAGTATAGTATGTATAGAAGACGTAATACTCCAGCATATATGATACACATATATATAAAAGACATGCACACACAAATATTAAAACACAGATGAATAGGAATATGTGTACCAAAACCGATGAGCACATATGCAAAAACCCAATTGACCGTTCATTAAGTCCCGCCCTTCAAACGCAGATTGACCAATCGTAGCGTAGCATCGGCCAGCTTCGACCAAGGTCCGACAACTATTCGTCTGTACTCCACAGACTCTCATGCAATCGTTTCAGATTTGATTCATTTTCAGGTGGTGTTGTGGATTTCAAGCTAGTCATGGTCAAACGTTGTGCCTGGGGCATGTGTCATAGTGATACTCGTTACCCAGAGAAGTTGGTATACGTTCCTTCGTAAAAACCTGTGAAGCTAATTAGCAGAGTATGTAATGAATGTATACATGCTGCTTTTGCTTTGTAATGATTGTAACAGTGAATAAAGTCCTACCTGGCTTTACAGGAACAGTGTTGTTCCTTAATTTCATTGTCTTCAGTCTCAGAATTTAGCTTCTATCTTGATCTTTTTAACCTGTTTTCTCTGAAATCCTTTTTTCGTTTTACCAAAAATGAGGTAATATTGATGTAGGGAATTCAGTTAATGACCGAGAGGGCTCTACTGAAGCTCTGACAGCTTGACGGAGTAGCGCCGGGGGGGGCGGGGCTTAGCAAAGGGTCAACTGCACTAACAATCATATGCTATGTGTTTACTTAAGGCCGCAAATACACTCACAAACAAACACACACAGTCGCCAAAACGATTGATTCCCCCTCCTCGCTGGTGAAAGTGCATTCGAGGTGAAATCGATGGTGGAGCTTTGTGGAATTAAGGCATCCTGGGCTTATTGTGTGTGTGTGTGTGTGTGTGTGTGTGTGTGTGTGTGTGTGTGTGTGTGTGTGTGTGTGTGTGCGTGTGTGTGTGTGTGTGTGTGTGTGTGTGTGTGTGAGAGAGAGAGGTGTAACCACCAGAGAGGACTAGCTGGTCCTTAGAAGTACATCTTCCCTCTGATCCTAGGAAATATCCACTAATCCCTTCACACACAAACACATACACACACACACACACTGGCAGACACACACAGAAAGAAAGAATGGGACAATAAATACCGGCCGCATGATAAAACAAATGGCTATTAAAATACCAGTCACATAAAAACAGATAGAGTGAGAGAAAATAGAGAGAAACAAGAGAGAGAACACAAGCAGAGAAAAAACAAACGTATTTACATTCTGACAATTGCTGTCACAATCTGTCTCTACCTGCAGTACATCTCTCTCTCTCTCTCTCACACACACACACACACACACTCATAGAGTAGCATTTATCCCCTCATCGGTAATCATCTTGCTAATTAACTAACCAAACAATGATAGCACACAGTTCAAGACGACAGCTTTTTAATGAGGGAGGTACTAATCACTTTGACCCTCAGTTTGTCAACATTCCCACTGCTGAAAAATGCTGAGATGCTCATCTAAACACAGATTCAAAGGATCAAACTTCTATGGCGAGGGGTTTCCACAGATTGAAACGCTGTATTAAATACTTTTGGCTGAGTGCTCGCTGAACTGGAGCTGCAATAAAACATGTTTGCCCTCTTTCCCACCTTTTGAAGTTACAAGCGATGATGTGCAGATTAGTGAGCTGAGAGATGATAATGAAGCCTCTTGTTTTCTGATGTACTGATTTAGGATTAATGCATGAAAAGGGAAGTTCTAGATTAGCCTCTAAATGCCTAAATGACATTCCAAGAGAAAACTGATTACAAATGTTAACAATTGAAGGAATTAGGGCTGTGTTTATTTCCTTTATAGTTAGGTTGACTTATCTTATGATATCTTATGAAAAGTTATTCCTAATTTTCCGTGCGTTTTCCTACAAATGTCCAGCAACACGTGTCAATTTCCACTCCAGTCTTTTCGAAATAAACTTCCTTCTTCACAGGAAACAACTTAGGTTTAGGCTACAAAACTACTTTGTTAGGTTTAGGAAAGGATCGTGGTTTGGGTTAAAATCATACTGGAAGTGGCGTAACTTAAATACGGAAGTTACATGACAAATAAATCAACGTGACTTCTGGTTTCACACGGGGTGCGAACACCGGTTTCCTGGGCGAAAGTCTGGTGTTTTTGCATTTGTCGCTCTTTATACTTCTTGGTTCACAATTACGTGGATTACATACAAATTGATTGGGATATATATATGAATTACAGTGCATTCATTTTTGCAGGTATAGCTATGAACGGTGCATGAGAACAGATTTTCAAGTCTTCTTCTATGGAAATTAATGAATGAATAACAAATGAGTGTATAACTTTACAGAGAAATGTTATATCCGGGGACAACTGTGGTGGACTTTGGCTTTAAAAGATACAATTTCGAAGTCAATGAATGTGACTGAATTGGGGAAAGAAGACTTAATCAGTAGCGGACTCTCAGACATCCTCAACCACAGTTCCAGCTTGTGCTTTGCAGACGAGTCGTCTCATCACAAAGTGACAGAATCATGTTTGGTTATGTGAGACTACAAGCCCAGTGACAGGTGATACAGCCAGGACGCCCGATCCAATTTGGCAAATGTGCGTTGCCTCGAGTCCTCCGTCCTTGCATCTTCATGAGTGAGAAAGAGATGCAGGTGAAGGAAGCTTTTCCCTTTCCTACTTCCTGCTTATACACATTCTTCAGTTACGGTCTCTCCTCTTTTTCCTTTTCCCTCCCCTCTCTCTCTCCTTTCCTTCCTATCTCTGTCCGTCTCTTTCGCTCTTCCTCCCTCCGTGTCCCTCCATCTCCTGAGCAGTTTATCATAATCACATCACCTCAGTGTGATGGAGCACACTTAGGGCTTATTATGTGTCACACATACACACACAAACACACACAAACACTAACACACTCACACACAGGAATGAGATCCACTTAAGCCTTATTACATGTCTGACTGTGCTTCTAACATGGGAGATTATCCACGGGACTGTATGCTGGGGCAGAGGGCAAGAGCTGCAGGTAGGACGGCCGTGCACACACACACACACACACACACACACACACACACACACACACACACACACACATTCAGATGCACACAGAAAGATAAGCGATACATGCTGAGAGATTTTTAAATTGGACATTCTTCAAAATGGACACACAGGTGGACGCAAGACTAAAAAAATGTCAGAATAGAATAGAGCAGGACCTGAGGAAATACAGAAAAAGAAACCAAGGGAAGAAAGAAAAGGAGATATGATGCCGTAAAAAAAGGAGAAGGTGCTTTTTTATTCCCACCACTGTCTTTCACACACATACACACAGCAGGGTTGTTGTACAACAAAGACAGATAGGGGAAACCAAAGAGGCCACCTCATCACTTCTACGTGTGTTTATATGTGTGTGTGTGTGTGCGTGTGCGTGTGCGTGTGCGTGTGCGTGCGTGCGTGCGTGTGTGTGTGTGTGTGTGTGTGTGTGTGTGTGTGTGCGTGCGTGCGTGTGTGTGTGTTTAATACACACACAGATAAGACACAGCATGCACAGCGTCTCTGTGTGTGTGTGCGTGTAATGTGTGTGTGTATACATGGCAGAGAGAAATAGTGTGCGCAGGGTGTCGGTGGAGTATTTATTTCCTCTGTCTGTGTAACCGTGTGAGTGTGTGTGTGTGTGTGTGTGTGTAAGTGAATGTTGTCAGCAGGTAGCGGGACAAGGTGCAGTGCAGTCTCGCCGCTTGTTCTTTTCCTCCCGTGTCCTCAGATGACCTCAGGCATGATTGCACACAAAGGAATACACAACTGTGATCCTGTGATAATATTGATTTTTAACCAACATGTAGGAAACAAACGGCCTATTTGTTTAGAACTTCCTATTAAAAGGTTAAATCAGACCAATAAAGGTGTTTTACTTTGTAGTGAATGGGGCAATGTTTTTGTAATTGTATTAAAACCCTCATTACTAAGGATCATCTTCTCTACAAGTGTTTAAGGTGTATTGTCTTTGCTTCCTAGTCCTATTGGCATTTTAAATAACCTGTCTGCAATGCAACACAGAATCACATCAATTACACACGTGCAAGTGTATTGCTGCCATAAGAGGTCCAATCATTTCATATGAAACAGCTTATGTTAGTGCTACGTAATTACTTTGCAGATGCAATGTTCTGCAATGAAAGTGTGTAACAGTAAAAGTACACAGCGGTTTAAAATGCCCTGTAAATCCATGGTAAAGCTACACATGTGAATTCATGAAAACACTTATGGCTTTCTAATGTCCAGGCAGTTTCAGAGACCGGGTGGGACGGACATCTCATTCAGGCGGGACAGGAGTAAAAACAACCCCAACTGCTGCTTTTCGCCACAACTGGAGTACGTTTTGCCAGACGAGATGCGGTCTGTCCACACCATCCAACATATCCTCAAAAAACGATTTGTATCTTACAAAAAGTTATTACTCATTTTTTCGTGCGTTTTTCTACGGATGTGCAGAAACAAGAGATGCACATGTCAATTTCCGCTCCAGTTGAAATAAACTTCCATCTTTATAGGAAACAACTTGGTTAGGTTTAGGCAACAAATTACTTAGTTAGGTTTAGGAAAAGATCGGGTTGACAACAGCCTGCACCATCATCACTATTTGATTGACTCCTGTTAGCTTTGTTGCAACTGATACGGTGGGACAAATTACACATGAGTATATGAAGTTCAAGCTCTGCCATTCTTCAAACCCAGTAGAGGTCTAATCAGCCAGATTAAATGAATACACATCATTAATTACATCAAATAGAATAAGATACTAAGACACTTAATTTATCAGACATTCTCCAGAGGCAGCAAAAAGTATCTGACATCCTCTTCCTAGTTCACGTGTATTATTGGAAGGCTATTATTGTTATTCAGAAATACGTGACAACTGAAGCAGAATAAAATACTTTTAGCTGCACAAATGAGCAGCTTTCATAACGTAAAATCGATTCCTTTGACATTGCAAAAAATGATCTGAATAAATGTTCAAGCCTCATGTGAAAAGAGGAGTGGGTTGACATGTGCCAATTACCGTGTTCAGTATATTCCAGGTTTTCTTTGAGCAAATGTGAGACTGAAATGCTGAAAAATGTATTTAAAGTTGCTCAGAATTAAGATTTCCTCCATAGTTATAGCCTCATAGGAGTATATCGTTTTAGTAATGCTATATCCAGGCGCGGTGTTGCGTGCTGGGATGTTCTCCGAATAGAATAATACATTGTGAAAAATGATAAATCTGTCATTTGTCAGCCTGAAATCCCTAAAGTCAGTGAAATGATGAGGCAGAGATGGGATGCAGATATGCATGCTTAGTCTAGATCGGGGTTGTAAACTCATTTCCAGCCAGCGAACCAAAAAGAAATTTGTTTCCTGAGATACAAACGCATGAAAACACATTATGTGGGGAAACCATGTAGGTGACCTCTTAAAGCACACCTGAGAGGCATTTTGGGTCCCACCCTTCACTTTAAGCAACCAGGATCTAGTCTAATTTTATGCCTCTTCTTTCATTTCCCCTTCAGTCCCTCTCAGTCACCCTTTCCCTCTCTCGCTTCACATTCTCTGTGTTTTCTTCTCTCCTTGGATCAAGTCATGAATATTCATGAGTTTGTTATTTGCATTGCTGGCTCCTGAAAGAGGCTGAGTACACAAAGGTGACAGCTATCAACCTCGGGAGGCGGCGGTGTTGAGAGATGAGACAGCAGATGAGCAGGAAAGAAATAAGAAGATAGAAAAAAGAAACCGAAGAAAACGTGAAACGAGACGAAAAGAGAACGGAACACCAAATAAAATCGAAGCCAAATGAGTTATATGAAAGAAATTGTGTTCCTACCTCAATGTGAAATGTTCCGTGTTCGAACCCGTCTTCATGTAGACGCCAAACGCCACCGTCTTGCCGAGCCGAACCGGGCTGGGTGGCACCAGAACCTCCACATTGTCATCCAGTCTCAGTTTGTCTCCTTTGGCAGAAACCGGGCCCATGGTCATGACCACAGAACCAGCTTTCAGCATGTCTTGAAGACCTCCATCCCCTAGGGGGCTCCACTGTCCCCCGGGGCCCAATCCCAGGCCTCCTAGAGGCCCGACGTTGGCACTCTGACCTCTCCATGGCTCGTTAACAATGGAGGGACACTCTTGACCAGCCCCTTCCACTGGTATGATTGAGTAATACACATCCACTGACGGCAGAGTCACTTCAGGAGGTCTCTTTCTCACTTGCGGTGGTGTAAACCAAGCTGGGGGAATCTCCAGGCGGACAACGCAGATGCCAGATGGTCCCACGAGTCGGCAGCCCGCCGAGGGTGCCGCTTCGCTGGTGTCACGGACGGCCACGGCTCTGACACACGGGAGGAGGGCTGGGGGAGGTGTGTCCGGTTCATCCCAACGCCGCCCCACCAGGTAGAACAGTACCTGAGGGAGAAAAACAAAAGGCAGATAACGATCATATCACGACGGATAAATGAGCAGATGGACAGCTAGTCAACAAGATACTTATGTAATAATAAAAAAAACAATTAAAAACTACAAATGTTCTCTTTATTACACTGAAATCATTAATCCTGTTTAAACACATAAACAAACAAAATGGGTTGGAAATGGAAAAGAACATAATCGTCTGCTCTAATTCAATACAACCCTCAAATTTATTGTTTTTGTTAACTCTCACCACTCTCACTTTTTTTCTAGCAAATCAAGTCGTCAATAATGATTATATAATGATTGAATCTATGAGCAAACATATGACAGGGTTTCTGCCAGTGTATTGCCCGCCGGGCCTAAGTTGACTCCCCACTGGGCCTAATCATCAGGGATTTATCTATTTTTTTTAACTAAAATGTGTCATAAAGGTTGCAAACTCCTTTAAGGAAAAACTCAGTGTGTAGGTTGTGTGCTTAACGTTAGCGAGTGCTGGTGTGTGCGGTCGAGAGAGACCGTTTACTTACTAGAAAGATCATGTGCTTTTGGGGTCACGCGACAAGACGGGTTTCTGCCAGCCAGGCGGCCCGTAACGTTGGCGAGTGTGCAGTCGAGAGCGAGAGAAAGCATACGTGTGTGTGACTGACGGTGAGTATGAAGTTAACAGTAACGTTATAGCTGTGAACGTAGCAGTGCAGTGTATGCACAGTTTAGGCTGTCGGTTAATAAATGAAACAACTCCCAGACCAGGTTCCTGTATTTTGCTTGTCACCTGCATATTAAAGTGAAGGGGTTAGCCCCGAAGATAGCGACAACAATGGCACCTTTAAAGTGGACCAAATATTCTCTTTTTATTGAGAAGCCACTCTGAGTTTTACTCTCCACACTTGGCCGCTGGTCCTAACAACTATTCTGGCGAAAACCCTGTATGATACATTCATAGATTAAATCCTCTAATTACCTCTGGATTTGGATGTGAAGCCTAAAACATTATTTAATTGCATTAGAAGATTTAGGAGTAAAAGATCATTGAACATTCAAAGTGAAACATTAAACTGAAAGTACCTGTATCCAGGGCCGTGTTGACCCCACTTTGGGCACCACCACTTGACCTTTGACCTTCCAGTTCAGAGTGACCTGGTTGGTTGTCATCAGCAGACGCGGTGGAGGACCCTGCAGCAGCTCCACTGGGATGGGCTGCTCAATGCTCTGGTTTCCGTAGCTGCAGTTGACGCTCGGCAGGGATTGCGGGGCGACGACGGCTGGTTCCAGCTGGTGGAGGAAGAAGGGCTCGGTACGCGACGACAGGCTGCCGTTCCGCATGACCTCCTGATTGGCTTCCCGCAAGAAGAAGGCGGAGTCTGCGCCACTCAGCTGGCACTGGACGGGGAGGTAGGTGGGGAGGGAGGAGGAGAAACGGGGCTGGGAGGAGTCCGACCCTCCTCCTGGTCCAAGTCCTGCTGCTCCTGTTTGGCTGTCGGACACTGAGGAGAGAAGAGAAGCAAGCAGGAAAGAAAGAGAAAGAGAAAGAAGCAATAGAAAGATGACAGAAAGACAGAGTAAGAGGGGAAGGGAAAAAGAGAGGAACAAGATTAACGTCATTATAATCAACAACATATATCCCTTTCATAAAACAGATAACTACTGCAAAGCCTGGCTAACACTTGTCATTTGTAACTGAAATCGGAAGCATCTATTAACAAAGTGTGTAAATCTGAGACTCATTGACCTGTGGAATGCAATTATTATTGTATATACACACACACTGATATAAACACATGCACACATCTATCAGCTTTTTCACATAAATTCACACTTACATTACAACCCGCCGCCACAACACACACCACAGCACACAGTGTTTCTTAACAGTTTCTCTACAAGGAGTATAAACACATTAGCCGAGTACACAAAAATGATCGACTCAGCATCACACAGGGCTCTACATTAATTCATCACTTTTTTTTTTTAAATCCCCATTTGAAAGGCATTACACCAGCATTATTATTGTTATTTCCATATATTTACATTTACTTTTTATTCATTTCATGGTGTATATCCGACATTTCACAAAGATGGGGAGTTTGGAGCCGGGGATTACCGAGGGTTTTGGAGCAGTAACTCATTTCCAAAGAGGACAAGGGGTTACAATGACTGTGCTGTGATAGGAGGAAGTTTTATCCTCCATCACTCGGTATGTGTTATTCATCTGCTGTTTGGCTTGTCAGCATTATATTGTGCAAGGCACTGAGCCACCAAGCTGATCACTTGTAAACTCTTTGAATATGAGTTTTGGCTATATGATGACAAGAGCCACAATTAATTACACTGTGGTTTAGTGAAGTTGAGGGAGAGCTTGGTCATTTTACAGCCAAGGTTTGGGGTTCAGTCACCATAAAAGCTACTAATAGTTAAATTACATGCGCTTAAGACCCTGAAAACCTTTATTTTTTAATCAGCTGCTTACTATGAGTGACAGAATCTTACATAAACACACTATTTTCTGCCAAAATTAGAACAGGTTTGTTTATTACACATTTGAGATTTGGACGGGGCATTTTTTGAAAATGGTGATGTCACTTACTTCTGTGCACCAATCGGGATTTAGCAACTTTGAATCAGAATCAGATGATGGTGTTTTGTTTTTTTACTTTAATTGTTGCTTATTAAGTCATGAATATTTAATATTACAGAGAAAGACTTAAGATTTGAGTCTTCAGGGGTTTTAAGAGTTGAGTATTACCCTAGGTCCCTTACATCTCGGGATGTCACGAGAACCTTCGCAACCAAGTCGATGCAAATATTCTGAAAATGTGACGGTACTTATTTTTCTACAGTACCATCAGGGCTCGAGACTAACGGTGTCGTCCCGGGGACAATAGAAAATGTGTTTGGTATGCAGTAAACTCGCTATCGACACATACACATACGCACCCTATTTTTTCCTTGATAATGCCACAGGGCGAACAACAAATCTCTGTTGAAAATGGCAGGACGAGAGCTAGTTAACGTTAACTGTTACTTGCACTGGAGGTTCAATTGATTTACATTATGATGCGTTCAGGCTCTATTCAGAAAAAAATGGATTTTGGGCAAAGGTAAATTAACGAATGCGCTCAAATGTAATCTTGTAAAATACAGTTTTGTCGCGAAACTTGAATAAATCCAGGTGTTTGAAGGAGATATTTTCACAGCAATATAAAATAGATCATAGAGAGGGAATTATGACTTGTTTAACGAGCATCGTGAAATTTCACTAGTATTGGTATGAATTTCTTTTATTGTGACATTCCTAATTACATCTATTTGTGCATTCTGAAATACTACTATGTAGATATTTGGAACAGTCTTTCCATTGGGAAGCAGATTAAGAAGTTAAGTTTGATGTGGTTGGCTGTTTTTCTGTTTCAGGCAAACCTCTGAGAATCTGAGCTATGGCTACAGTTCTTACCTATACAGCTAATGAAGGCTATCTTTGTAGAATCTGTGAGTCACCAATAGCAGATCACAGACCAGCCACCACATTGTTACAAACCACATATTTATGAGGTTATGGCATGTGCAGTGCAGTGTGTTAAACTTTGGGAATAGCAGCCACCAACAATAGAAATAACCATACTGTTGAAAAAGCATTTACACAACATGAATCCATTAAATGGCTCCCGCCTTAAAAAAAGTGCCACAAAGAACATTTTTAAAGTGCATTTTACTATATAAAACAGACAGAAGGATTTCCATTTTAACACACCGAGAAGCCAGCGCTGGCACCAACAAAACACACAGAAGTGGGTTTGAGCGTATATGTGTGTGTGTGTGTGTGTGTGTGTGCGTGCGTGCGTGTGCGTGTGTGCGTGTGTGTGTGTGTGTGTGTGTGTGTTTCCTTGTGTCCTAGGGTAGCGGAGTGTGAAAATATAATGAGGGTGGGACAGCATAGCGCTGTCTGGGGCAAGTCATACTGAGGCGACTTCACAAAAAATAATAGCAGAGAAATAAAGTGATACCTCAGTGCAACATGAATAAGCAGGCTGGTTTGGTTATGGTGCGTGGGCACGTAAGGAGAAGTTTAAAGTGAGGAAGACGGGAAAAAGGAGAGAAAGTGAGAGACCGGGGGTTGGTGATGTGGAAAGAGAAACACAAAGAGACAATAGCATAGAGGAAAGAAGAGAGAGACAGAGAAGGAGAAACTAAAAGGAGTGAGACAAAAAGGGAAAAAGAAGATATAGATAGTACAGTGTGACAGATTGGAGATATTGGCATTTTTATGTTACACAGGATGACTGCATAAAGTTCCTTGCACACGACACCAACTTGTCTCCGGTTGAATCCAAGCTAACTATTTTAATAGATGGATATGTCCTCCTGCACCGACATTGTGGACTGTACAGTTACAATAAAGCTTTGGAGTGAAAGTTAGGGATGCATCGATACCGATAACGCATCGGATATTCCCTGATATGGTATCGGATCAGTACTCGGTATCGGCCCAGGTATCGCTATCGGGACTGAAAAAGTTGGTGCATCCCTAGTGAAAGTTGAGATGGATGCTGACAAAAAAAAACTGAGAAGAAAAAGAAGAAAAGAACATTTTTTTTCATGTTAAAATTCATGATTATACTGAGTGTTATGTGCTTCGTCATGTGCTATAAGAGGCAAACTTTTTGGGGTCACGAGAAGACATTTCTTTCATATTAACAGTAGGGTAAAATATAAGATAAGATAAGATAAGATAAGATAAGATGGACCTTTATTAATCCCCGGAGGGAAATTCAGGTGTCAAAGCAGCAACATCAGCAAACAGAGTGAATCACAGGAGAGGTAAAGGTATACAAAAATTCTAAAGACAATAATAGAGATATAAAAGATACAGAGTGAATGGGTGAACATAGTGTGTACAGTCCGTCAATAAATAAATGTAGTATGTACAATAAATAAATAAATAAATAAATGTAATATGTACATATGTGCAGTCAGCAATAAAGTGGTATATAGGATGTATAGTGTAAAGTGAGTGTAAAGTGCGCCAGATAGTGCATGTTTAAATTTCTTAAAAGTCCTAATAGTTGTCATATACAACTCCTTTGGCTTCATCCATACTTTTAATAACATAAAACACCCAAAAAAAGGGTTTAATAAAATCATTATTCAGTGCCAAACTTCATGTAGGATTAGAGGTCGACATTATGCACATTCAGGCATGCATGCAGGGTCACAGACTTCATGTTTTGGAGCGTATCATCCACACTGAGAGGTTGAGTTCATCATGCAAAAAAGGCTGTTTGAACTGTAGCCAGAGTGAATTTTCAAATAGTCTGTAATCATCCAGTGTTGACTGACAGATAGGTCATGTGGTCAAACACATCAGCACATACGGTAAGCCTCAGTAAGCTTTAGTTTTTTTATGATTATTTCCTCATTATTATGGGTGTCCTTGAGGTGTAAAGGGGCCTGCATGTGTGTCTGTGTGTGTCCACAGGAGTCTTATGAAGCATATGTCCCGATCCCGGACAGGGACCTCGAACAGCTGACACACACACATACTGTAGAGGCAAACACACACACATGCAGAGCTTTCTCATGCAGGCAAAGGTTGACCCTGGGATGGAATAATTAACTTTGTATGAAATATCAGAAATAAATGTATCCCCTTTATCTGAGGTCATATTTCTTCTCTTTATGTATTCATTATCCTGGTTTTCAACTATAGAAATGGAATATTTAGTTTTGTCTTTTATCAACTTGTGTTGCAACCCTCAGTTGTTGAAAATCTAAGCTTCTACTGTCGTCAACATTGTACATATTTTCTGGACAGCGTCGTCGTGAACTTAAATAACGAGTAGGTAAATATAATTTACAGCTCGATAGGTGGCGCTATTCTACAAGTCAGAGTTGGCCCTTTGAAATCTGGCATACCAAACACTGGTATGCCATTGGCTGCCATTAAACTTGGCATGGTCCAGATTCCCTGGCATCATTACTTTGGCAACTACCAACCACAACAGGAGTCCATACCCGCTGTGTCCTGCTGCACAGTGCGTCTGTGTGTGAGTGTGTGCAAATGTTTCTAAGTGGTTGTGTGTGTGGATTTAGTGTAGAGTGTTCTAGTGTGCATGCATAGTGAAGTGTGCAAAAGTGCATACTGTATGTGCATATGTATACTTTTGTATAAGTGATCATGAGTGAGACAAAGTATACTGTATATATACGTTAGTATGTGTGTGTGTGTGTGTGTGTGTGTGTGTGTGTGTGTGTGTGTGTGTGTGTGCAAAATTGGACAGGAACAAAGCCAGATGTACAGAGATTTGACAAGGCCCATCTGTGATCCTTCTTCAGCCCAAAGATGCCCATCCTGCTTTATTTCAAAGTACACACACACACACACACACACACACACGCGCACACACACACAGCCAATAATCAAAACACAGTGAAGCGTGTAGGACAGGAAGACAAAGAAAGGAGGAAAGACAGCGAGAAGCAAAGCGAGATGGGAGTTTGGAGTGAGAAGGAGAGATACCGAGATGTGATTACGGTATCAGCGCTGTTTGATATTGTGTTGGTTAAATATTGACTCAGATTTTTATATTTAATTAGAGACAGACACACAAACACACGTGATTAGGGCTATCTGTCACATCAGCCTGGATTGGGTATCTGTCTGCAAGTGTGTCTGAGTGTATTTGTGTAAGACACACAAGTAGGACAAACTCAATGTTGCACCAAAATTGTCTGAACTTCAATACGAACATCAACAGCTCCATTTCACTTTTTTTGTGCATACTTGCAGTTTCATTTTCAGCTGGTGGTGCACTGGCATGGTCCAGGGTCGCCATGTACTGCCAAAGCAGAAGGTGTCAAAATGCTCCAGATTTACTGTTACTCCCAATTTTCCTTTAATATATGACAACCGTGTACAAACTAGTTCTCCCTCCACTCTCTGCTCCCTTCCATCTGTTTGGTCCTCTATGCCAGTCCTCCTATTTTTCTTGCTTAGGTTGTTTTGTGCACTTGAACAAACAGCTATTTCCTTGTAAATTCTCAGAGCTATTGAGCAAAGCAATTCCAGCACGCAGTTAAAAAGGTAAAATATTTCTACGGCTGCTTTTCTACATCTGCGAACTGCTGGAATACAACAAAACTTCCCAAATTGACGAGTGTTTCATGAAAAGCATCAACACATCAGTTTGCTTTTGCTTCGTTCAAAGCTTTTATCCACAGAAGCAAATTGCACCTCCCCCCCCGAAACCTCCACCCCCACCTGGTAGAAAAGGAAAAACACAGCAGCGCAGACACAGCACAGCAAAGAAAAATCCATCACGGGAGAATTTCCTGAAAAGAATTAACTCCATTGATCACACAGATGGCACACTATCTGAGAGAGAGAGAGAGAGAGACGGAAAGAGTGAGAGAGACACAGATGGATGCAGGGAGATATATAGACAAGGATGGTGTGAGATGTGGAAAAAGGGAAGGAGGGAAGGAGGGAAGGAGTGTCGAGGAGGAAGAGGTAATAGGGTGAAAGAGGATGAGAGAGGGATGAGGTTTCTATTTCTGAGCAGAACATTCATCACAAGCATGAGTTTATTTTTGTGGTCTCTCTATCTCTCGTTCTCTATGTCCGTCTCTCCCTATCTCCTATCCTATCTCTGGTGTTCATTTTTAAAATGTTAAAAGGGGAACTCCAATGATCCAATGATTCCCACATAAATGTCACTTTACTAGTCAGAGGGAGTCACAGGGGGCTCAGCTTGTGAAGACAGTTAAAGGTAGAAATGTGGAGAGTCTTTGGCGATTAGACCCCATCGTGACGTAGTTATGTTTAATGGGATAGTGATACCATGGTAAGTACAGGAATAATGGCCCTTTCCAAGGCCAAAGGGGTCTAATTAGCTAGCTATTAGTTGCATTATGGGAAATGTAGAATCCAGCTTTTAGGAGCGTAAGTATATCCTTAAATTAGAGATACATTCCCTGGTTTCATTACAGTGGCTCCAAACGGTCCTACACACTGTTAATGTAAATGAACTCAACCACGACCTGTGGTGTGTTTTTAAGACATTATGGGTAATCTGACAATTGAGCCAATCTCCTAAAAGCTTGATGGATGCCAATTAGTGATACAGAGGCTGGAGGAAGTAATCACAACACCTACCGATATTATGAAACCCAGTGCAATAGCCCTGCAAGAAACTGGCAACAAGAACACTTGTAGTGGATATGTTTGTTGAGAAGTTTGTGTCAGAGAGGTCTTGATGCAGCTCAGCTAATTTTTGAGACTGTGATATTGATATATTGTTTTAAAATATAAGGAAAAAGGTGTGATGTGACCGCTGTCCTTCCTTGTTGATGCACGTTGTCTGTGTTTGGTACATGTTGTCATGCTTTTAAAGAACGTCCCCGCTGACATATTAAACTTTTTTTCTATTTTAACTTTTTTTTTGGACCTATTCCCCAACAAAGGATTTGTCCTCTTTCAAGTTGTCTTAGTCGTTTCATGTTGCCTTAAAACCTCACATATCAAAGTGCTGACTGCCAGACCTCTTTAATCGCCGACTAATGCTGCTAATTGGAATTCAGCCGAACATGACAAACCTTTGTAGAATTTTTTTTTTGTAATTGTGATAAAGTTACCTCGGAGTTTGTCCTTGTCCGGTAGGAGTGTTTACAGGATTCTGTGTACCCCTGGTAGAATAATCCCCAATACTGCACACACCACTTGTTGATTGATGTCCCTGTCATTGGGTCGGCAGAGTCACATTTCCCCAGATATGGTCTGACTACCACCTCTCTCCTCTGCCACTAACCCCCCCACACCCTACTGGCTCGGACCAAATATCCCCCTCTCTCTTTCTATCTGTCTGCCTCTTTTTCTCAATTTCTTCCTCTATCCCTCCCTTTATTAGCTTTCCTTCCCTCTGTTTGTCTTTAGCCCTGTTCTGTTTCCCATTACACCTTTCCATAGATATTTAATGGAAAGACAGGGAGGCATGTCATAACTAATAATTTCACATAAATCATCTGCCTCCATCAGTCAACGACGCTCTCATACTTTTTGAACATATGAGACGGACAATGGGAGAAAGACACATTTTTCAGTCTGTGGGGTAAACGTCACATTTGTTCCCACTTTTCACAAACAGTAGGTGCGGCCCATCCTTTTTGAATATTTTCAGTCAATTGAATGGGCGTTGTCAGCAGTTATCACCATATTAATGCTTCAGATGGGATCAAAATACGCCTACCATGTTGTGAAAATGAAGCTTTACGTTGTGGATTGAAACAAAACTACTTCATTAGGTTTAAGAAAAGGTCGTGGTTTGGGTTATAATAAGTACGGTAAAATAACTCATCAATGACTTTTGTTTTCACACGGGACAAAGGGTGAAAGTCCTGTGTTTGTTTGACCCCGATCACCACCATCCCAGGAGGACTTTGTTGCTCTTTATACTAATGTCACCTGACTTACATCTTTGCTCTCGTCATAATTACTATTGCCACTAGAGGTCGGCCCCTAACTTTGTCTTCTTGTATTTGTATCAGTAATATGTGAATAGACGATAACGGCCTTCTGAACCTGCTAGTAGGTGTAGCAGGCCCCTTCCAACCCATATCTATGAGGCTGATAACCACTGATAACGCCTCTTCAATTTGCTGATAACATCCAAAGCGGTTGTGCAGCCACCCAGTAGACCAGTAAGTTGATCAATCACTCTTGATAGTGAACTAACATTCACTTGCAGTTGATATCAGCCTCTGGCTAGATTCACTGTTTTGCTAATGCTATCTCACATTGTTGTTTTAGTCTTATAGTAACAGTGATTTCAGGATGCTACATAGCTAACTTTGGTATTTCTTCCACAACTGATAGTTAACTCTCAATTTAATAACTTGTTGTTATAATGGGATGTCAGCAGGTCTTAAACATAAGCATTTTATATGAATGATGTGTCTCATTATGCAAGAGTCTGCATACTTGCTCATGGCATAACTTAAACCAATTTCAAGTAACAAAATGCTTCTTTAGCATAATAGCACAGATTTCATGGAAACTGCTTACATTGATCACGTTTACACTGATCAACTGTTTATATGGAACAAAAAGCACAGAATCTTTCCTGCACAAATTATTCTCGTAATTTTAAAAGCTTTTGGAAAATGCTGTAAATAATGTAATAAAATTCAGTAAATAGCGAATCTGTCCATTTCATTACTTTATTTTCATGTAATAAATATACAAATGTAAATTAGATGGTAACCTGCATGATAAATGAAGAAGAAGAAGAAAAGAAAATTATAATAATCATCCACTTAGTGATCAATTTGAACCGGACATGTTGTGTGCACTATAAGCTGTTTTTACTGTATTCACAAATGTTAATGTTTTCAAGGTGTTCCGTGGCTGTTTTGGTGTGTTTGTGTTTCATTCCTTAATATTTTTTCTGCTTCAGTGTCCAACCAAGAACAAGAAACTCAGTGATTTACATGCAAATCAATCATGAATATTTATTTATTCATTTACTTCTACATTTAAATAAATCCATTGTATTTCCAGTCTCTCCTTGAGAGGTAGGGTGGGTGAGATGGATCCAATGAAAGGAGGATAAGATGGTGGGATGGAGGACTTTGGGAATTGTGGATGTGAATTTTGTGACTGTGACTCATGTCATTGTGGGTGTGAGTGTGTGTGTGGGGGGGGTCATTGCACTTGGTCTCTCAGAGTGTGTGTATGTGTGTGTGTGTTTATGGCAGCAGATTCAGGGAAGTGTGAAGAGCAATTTCAAATGGTCATCATACCACTGAGAGACACAGAGACAGAGACAGAGGGAGAGAAAGGAAAGACCTCTCAGAAAGGAAGTCGAGCAGCACACACGGAAATGGAGGCGCAGCGTGCAGGAAATGCTAAACACACACTGGCCCACACACACACACACACACACACACACACACACTCACATGGTATCCAGAGAATTGGATTTTTTTTTTTATTAAATTGCACAAAATGGTTCAAATTGTGATAATATAGTGAATTCTGAATGTCTTTGTTGTATGGGAGTTATAAGAAATGTGTGTATGGGAAAGGCCTGAATGAGCCACATGACGTACAATTTCAACTTTGTCCACAATAACAAAATTGCCTCAAAGCCTGACACAGTTTCTGTGGTCTTGCTTCACACTAGCAATTGTATTTCTTTAGTATTATGTCATAATTGTAGCTTCAACCTTTATTTCAGGTGAAAAAAGACCCCACACTAAACACTCCGGTGGTTCCCTACTGGAGAGTTGTGGTCCAAAGGTGGACTGCTGGTACACTGATTGAATGGGTGAGTGTGTGTCAATTGTGTCAAAGGAAGTACTTTCATTTTAACCTCTTCCACTCCTAGAGGGCGCCAGCGCCTTCGGACAACTTTATGGTCATTCAGAGGCTGTAGCGGGCTCAGTTTTAGAGCTAGTGGTATCATATGAAACTAGAAAACCTAAAGAATCTGTTGACCTCACTGTAGAAAATGACATGTGGAGACCTCTAGGATAATCACAGCCTCATGAAACTTTACAACCACAAACTAAAAAGCTAGAGCATTCAGGGGATGTATGGCTTTCCTAGGTAGATTGACAATAAGGAGGTTTCTGAGCATTTTCCAGAACAGAAGTGCTCGCCATCCAATCACAGAAAAATGAAATTCTTGCAGAAATCTCCAAATGTCAAAAGTTTTTGATACCAAATCCCAGCAAAGCTTTATCTACAGTGTTCCTCAAGTTCTTAGTGTCGTAATGTGGTATTTTGGAGGGATTATTGATAATTTTTATCAATTCTGGAGTGGTAAAAAATGGTTAACTTTAGCACCAAATCTGTGTCACAAATGGTATCAACCCAAAAATTGCTGCAACATTTTATGAGACATAATAGAGCATGGAGATGGCCATCATATACTTTGATCATAATGTTCTAAACCCTTATACCCTTTCAAAATGTAATTTAATTAATAAATGAAGTAATTATTTTTCTGATTTATGACTAGAACAAGTTGACACATAGTGCTGAGAAAAAACTATTTCGGGAATGAAGAAAGGGTCGGGTGTAAATTTACTGTATAAGTACATATGTTCCGACCTTTTTTTTATCATTCATTGATTTTTCTTGCAATATCCTGCCCTATAGCCATATCTGATGCAAGATGCTGGTACAAGAAAAGATAAATCAACTCCTCATTTTGGAGGGCGTTCTGTGTAATATGCTAAAGTTGAGCCAACATTGTCACCTGCAGTGCCTCACCCCCCAAACATGGCAGCCAATAAGAGTGACGAACAACAAAGTCTTATTTCAATTAGAACAGAGTTGTGAAGAAAAGCCTGTCTGTGTGTGTCGGGCCAGGATCTTCTGGCTATGAATATGAGGGAGGGATAAATCCATTGGGCCTCAGTGCCATTCAATTCTATCCTTCAGTAGTCCACAGCCAGGCGGCCAACTAGTAAAAGCTGCTTATGAAGAGGCTGAAGGACTCAGAGACTCAACTGACTTAAGTTACCAATAGGAACTACGTAGCTGAGGAGAGGAGAGGAGAGGAGGGGAGAGGAGAGGAGAGGAGAGGAGAGGAGAGGAGAGGAGAGGAGAGGAGGATAAGCAATAAGATTAATTTCTTTAGAGGACAATAGGTAATCAAAGAGGGGAGGAGAAAAGTAAAGTTAGAGAGAGAGGAGGCGGGGAAGTGAAGGATGGGAAAAGGGAAGGACGAGCATGACAGGAAGAGGACAGACAAGAGATGAGCAGGGGGAAGTGAGGACAAGGAAGTGGAAGAGGAGGGGGAGGAGGAGGAGGGTAAGAGAAAATGAGTGAGGAGAGCAAATAAAAGAGAATCAGACAAGAGTTAATGGAGATAAATGTAGAGATGAGCTGAGGAAAGAAATGAGGAGAGGAGTGGAGGAGTACAAGAAGAAGAGAGGACAAAACCAGAAAACAAAACTGAAGGAGGGGACAGAGGAGAACATAACCCATCAGCATCCTTTTATAAATTGGAAGCTCTGAAATGATAAATGTGTGCGCCTCCATGCAGGTGCATTAACAAGCATTATGTGTGGCACTGCATGTCTGACCTTTGTGGTTAAAAGGAGGGGTGAGGCATGTGTTGTCAAGACTAATATAAGCCATTATGTGTCTGCCCGCCTCACACACACACACACACACACACACACACACACACACACACGTTTACTTGCTGCGACACAGTTTGTGAACATGCGTCATTGATGGAACATGTCCCAGAGAGGGAGAGGAAGGAAGAATGAATGATAAAGAGGAGTTGTAGGGGAGATGGAAACAAAGCGGAAAAAAGGAGCAGTTAAAAAGTTTCTGTCTCTACAACTTAAGACAGATTGATGAAGATGAGGGAAAAAGAAAAAAAAAGGAGAGAATAGAGGAAGAGAAGAGAGCTCTCAGCAAGGTTTGAGAAACAAATAATAGAGCGTTGCATTTACGGATCACAGCTATATATTCGTCTTCAGTATAAAACATATTCAAGGACTTCTACACGTACAGCACAGCAATGAATATTCATTATGGGATGCTACGGGCACCGTGACAGCACTAATTCCATAAGGGTGGTAATTATTAGTAAAGACACTCCAGGCTCTTTGGGCAGAAAGGCATACACACCCGCACAGATACATCCGCATACACTTTCATTCTACTGGGTGGATGTACTCATCTAGGACCAACTTTAAAGGTAGCCCCGGGGCGCTTTTGACCACTAGTGGCGTTATAGATCGGTGGTTTGACGAGCATCCAGCCAACTGCATAGAGTATCAATCAGGGCTGCAACGATATGCATATCTCCCGATTTGATACTATCATGATACTTGGGTGCCGATTTGATAAGTATTGCAATTATTAAGTATGGCGACGCTACAAGTATTGCGATTCGATATTCCGATTTTTGTTCTTTAACACTAGACCATGGGAAAAAGTTGAATCATACACTTCTAGGGACTTTTACTTTGGAAAATCTCTAAATTAATACAGTCAAAATGTTTGATTTTCAGCTTGAATGTCGTCTGAAATGTCTTGAAGTCAAATATATCAGTCATTGTCAGGAATTATGCAGCAATGTGTTTTTATAGCACCGCCAGCATTCATAAATCTAGCTATTTCAAGGTACAAATATGGGACTTTTACTTGGGAATATCTCCAAAATTGATAGAGTCAAATGCTTGATTTTATGTCTGTATAGTCAGAGATGTCCTGAAGTCAAATATATCAGTCATGTCAGCAATTATTTCATTTTTCAGCAACCCAAAAATCTAAATATAAAGACATTTCCCCCACAATTTGATGGTATTTTCTTTTTAATTTATAAAGGACATGTAATGTTTTATACCTCTGGTGAATATAATCCAATGAATATTATTTCCATATATGTGTTTTGTAAAAACAGTTCCCTTTGTTAACACCTTATTTTGAAAACCGCACGTAGTCACACATGTATACTTCCACTAACTTCGCCAAGTCCGTCTCCAGCATGTGTCAGTCAAAGAGGAGGACAAGAAGACCTCAAGCTTATGCGAGCAAGAACACTTTCAAAACGGTACTCTTGAAACCACAAACGTTCAATATTGTTTGGCCCTGAAGAAACACACAATTCAATTTAGTGCAAAACTTAATTTGCAAAGGAAGCCACACAGGTTACCTTTAAAGTAAATCCATCAATAATGTTACATCCTGTTACAGTGCAGAACATGCAGCATCGACCATCTAATAGCAGCCAATTGATTTCCACTCAGACAAAATGCCACCACTCCTCAAGGCTGTTATTATGAGGCTTTTTTTTTTTTTTTTCAAAGGTTGAGGATCACTTAATTATTATGTTGACATGGCTAAAGCTACTTTACAATAACAGAAGCACAAATGTTCTTTCTTTTGATGTTGCAGCAGCATGCTGCGGTTATTTTGTTCCAATTACTTTGTCAGAATTTTCCCAGTTGAAAAGCGTTTCAGGTGCACAACGCCAAACGCACGACCGTGACAAACTGATGTTTCTTGTTGTGCAAACACAATAAGAACTCTCAGCAGTGCAGCCTCCAACTTTTTCTGGCATTTTTTAACGTTTTACCGAATAACTTTTGTGCAGAGAAAATAAGTTTCAGAGATTGTTTACCGTGACCAGCTATCTAATAACATGGCATCATATTTTGACATCAATTTACACACAGAACAAGTTTTACTATATTATAGAACGTATTATTTTAATTAAATACATGCAAATATACTTTGCCTTTTAGTTGATGGTCTATCATTTCCAATGTGCGTTTCCATTGTTGTGAGACATCAGAAAACTGCTTCTTTTGTACTTTTTCTAGTATGAGGTCAGAAATTTCGGAGTTCTGAGTTGTCTGGAACGCAGCAACAAACACACAACTTTTAACCAGGAGGTTTGTGACCTGTATTCCTTATTTTGCTATGTTGTTTCCGTATGTATTTAACTTAGTTCACGTACTTATTTTAAGCCCAACCATGATGTTTTTCCTAAACCTAAGTGAGTGGTCTTGTTACCTAAACCTAACTGCGGACGTTACCGTAGTTTGTGCAAATAACACGCCAAAAGTAGCGTACAGATGACACATGAAAAGCCTAAAATGCGTCCTCATGACACGTGAAATGTCTGTGTAATACTGTGGTATTTTTGTACTCCGCCCCGTGAGACCGGTTTGTTATCTCTTTATCACTGACTGAACACTCACAGCAAAATGACATCAACAAAATAAAGAAGCAAAGTACCTTGACATTCTTGTTGTCTTAAAGTTTTTCAAGTAGTGTCCAGTTAGTAGAAAATAATCTACACATGCCATCTGATCAGAATTGCAACTTTCCATTTGCCGAGGTATAAACATTTATAATCCATCAAGTGTATACATATAACCCCTCACGCAGGTCTTTTAAATATGATTCCCAGGTTTTTTATGACAGAGTAGACTAAAGCCTAATGACAAGAACAGAGCTCAATAGAACACATTCACATCTTCTCACCATTGTACAGCATGCCCTTGTAATCCTCGTCTAATCTGTTTACAACTCTAATCTGGTTAGCCCAATCTGATTAATGTTCAACAGTTAATTACCCGGGTAATCTGATTGATGTACTAATACGAGGAGGATTATCACAACAGTTGACAGGCACCTCTCTCTCTCTCTCTCTGTCTCTGTGTCTCTCCCCATTCTGTCTGTATCTGATCACTTCTTTTTACCTCATTTATTCTCAGGTTTGCCGGCATCTCCCAGCTCTTGTTTATCTGCGACTCTTTATCTGTCTTCCGCTCGGCACTCGTCCCCCTCGGTCTCGCTTCCCGCTGCTGTCATCAGTCTCTCACTCCCTGTTTATCACTCATTCTCTGTCTTATTGCCATCGATCGCTACAGAAGCCACATGAGGACAAACTTAATTAAGTCTGACAAGCGCAGGTATTTTTATCGCTGCATCCGAAACACTCCCACTCGCGCAAATGCGAACACGCCGAAGACGAACACACCCATTCGCACAGACACACACACACACTCAAACACACTGGTTCATATTAATATATACTTGACTTTTTGGTGAAAATCATTTGTGCTAATTGCGCCCTTGTTCAACTTTGACATTTTGTAAGCGTGTGTGCAACGGGGAGGGTGTCAGTGAATGTCAGGTCATATCAAGCCCATATGGAACACACACACACACACACACACACACACACACACACACACACACATCCATGTACAGTATATATGTAGTTGTGAAGACCTTCACGTCATTCTCTGTCCTCGAACGTAATTACACTCAACCTTTAAACAGCATTAACCTTAACCTTAAAATATACGTTTAAAGAGGTGATGACCAATAAACATCCACACTGTTATCACCTTTCTATCTCTGTGAGATCATGCACATACACAGTCTCAAGTGCACACTTCAGTCTTCATCATCACCTCCCCTAAGGTCATCTATCAAACACACAGCTGTGTTAAAGCGCGAGTTCTTTATGCAGAGGTGTGAACTAACATTTCACATTAGCCCGGCTCGTGTTGATCATCTGTCTCTCTCTTTCTGCCTTCTAGTCCATCACATTTTAAAATCAAGCTCTGTGTCTTTCATGTTTAAATGTTCTTCTTAAATATGATTTATTCTACTCCATCTTTCTCCAAATGTCTCTGAATGTTTGTTCTCTGTCAACAGAAATCTATCCTTGAGATTTTGTTTGTTTGTCAGTGTGTGTGTGTGTGTGTGTTTGCAGTGTATGGGTAAATGTGTAAATGACTGAGTAAGTGAAGATGGCAGGTTACGATTATAATGAACTCAGAGATTGGTGTGTTTATGTGCATGTGTGTAAGTGTGAGAGTAACAAGTGTTGAGTGTCAGCTTTGGGAGGTTCATATTTGTATTAATGGGCACTCGATCTGAGATTAAAAAAGGTCACATATATAATTATAAATCCAAATGACAGTTACGTTTTATGAAGGGAAAATTAATAATTGAAATCAAAGGTGAGAAATCAGTTTGGAAAAAAAAGGGCACCAATCCAACCAATATTATTGATAGAAAAATATAAAAAATATCATCACACTTTTGAAGTAAGGACATTTTAAGATAGAACTGTATTGCTTTACTACAGTCTAAGTAATATTTGTGTATTGGCAAGAATCTGGCGATACGATACATATCATGATACAGGGGTTGCGATATATTGTGTTTTTTAAATGTAATTTTAGGAAAACTGTCATAGTATAAAGAACACAAAACCATATGCATAAAATCTGAGTAGTAAAAGTTTAAATTTGTTATGCCATCAGAACAGTGGGATCTGTAGACATAGTGAAGTGACATAAGTAGAGACAATAGTCTTTCTTTCAATATCAGATAAAACAGAAATAAAACCATTAAAAAGGAAGAAGTATGGTCATCCACTTGAGAATTACAGAGAAAATATTTTATGAGTACAGTCAAATTGGGGCATAATGTGTCCTTAACGCCACCATTTGACTTTCAATTAATCTCTCAACCTTCTGTCTCATCAACCATCCGCTCTCTCCCGCCATCTCTACTCCATTTCTCTTCCCCTCTGTCTCGTCCTCCTCTCTCCGTCCCTCTGATCATCTCAGTATTTCTCATAACAATAATTAATCCCATAAAGCAGAAACACCATTAAATGAACATAAGATTTAAATTCTAAGGTCAAACATTTGAATATGAGACAGAACTTTTGTAGTTGAAGGAGAGCAATTAAAGCGATGCGGTCACTTCAGTTTGAGGTCACCATTTATCACAGAGTCGGCTATAACAGACGGAGCGAGAGAGGTGAAGGACCATGTCTGTGATTGACCTGTTTTGCTAGACAATGTTTAACGTAATCGCTCTGAGCAACTCCTGACCGTCAGATTACGTCCACTAAAAGTGCTTGTTTTAGCCACTAACAGGCTCAGATTGATATTAAAAGTGACAACAAGACAACATTATGGAAAAGACCCTACAGAGAAATACAAATTTTTTACAACCTTTCGCTTGATCCGGTCTGTTTGTTATTGTGAGTCTCGATCGGAGAAGTCTTGTTCTGAAATCTTGCGTCGCATCTACATTGTCGAAATCAGCTAAATATTCAGCCATGACATTGAAAATCTTACATAACACTAAGCTACACTTTGTGTACTCCAACAAAACAAACTCTGACAACATCGGTGTCCCGTGGCACTCCTGTCTCCAACTCTCACTCACGTTTCAACCATTGTCTCTTCCAGCAACAAATCACATGACACAATGACAAACAGAAAGCGAAAGGTAAGAAAAACGTCTAGTTTCTCTGCAGGGTCCTTCCCATAATGTTCTCAGCCATTTATAATAAAATCTGAGCCTGTCAGTGGCAAAAACATGCACTTTTACGGGACGTACATTGAAGGAATTGCTCCGAGAATTGCACCAACATTACAGCCCGTTTAGCCAACTTCCAAAATTGTTGTCCCCATTAGTCACTTAGACACAAAGACATGGGAAAATAAGGTCCAAATTGAAAAATACAGAAGTTACCCATTTATGTTTCAGCTGCAGACTCGCAGGTCTAAATTTTCACCCTGAAGAGCTTTGAGCACTTTTATCATACGATGTTGTATTTTATGTTTAAGAGGCTGTCTGCTCTGTAGGAATATGCATCCATCGATATAAAACTTTATGGTATAGTTTAAGAAACCAGCAGTAATGTAAATTACACAAAATCTGACATAAATTGGCCAACAAATGTAAAACTACAGTATCGTGATTTGAATGCAGATATAGTTTTGAGGATTTAACTGATATAATGCGTCACCAAAGAATAAATAAGAATCAAGGACTCATTGATCTACACTGCAATTAGATTTCTTCATTTGTACATAAAAAAATGGCAATTATGCCTCTACAACAACCGTAAAGTATCACTAATGAGCAACTACGTTGTAACAAGCATGTGGCTCTGTTTCTGATTTCTGTTTCTACGGTGTAGTGATTTGTTAAGTGATTATAATATGGCTTTCTTTTTTCATTTATTGTGCCGTATTGTGTGATCCTACTAAACCCAGCCTGAAAAACAAATTCCTCTCTCAGCATGAGAGGTTTTGATTTAATGAATACAAAGAAAAAAAAAAGCTTGTGAGCGTGTAATTGGATACAATATTAGGTGAAACACACAAATACGACACACTTTCACTTATTATACAAGTTTTGGATCCTATTGCAGCACGTTTGTGATGTTAATCAGCCGTCGAGGTTGGGAGCTAACACCCACCAGATGCTGGTGAGATGTGGTTGTAAATAAGTCTGCCTACTCAACTAGGGACTTTGGCAGGCGGCCAAACATCATTTGAAGGTAGAGTAGTGAGTGTGGAGATGAAACAGTGTAAGTGGCTGGTTGAACACTGGGCTCGGCCACAGAACTGTAGGCAAAGACGTGAGTTCCCTGTTTGAGAAGTGACAGATGTAAAATGGATACAGATAGAGAGACGGCGAAATAAAAGAATGAATAAAAGAAGATAAAAGGAGTAGATGATGTTTGTCATGAAGGTTTTTTAAGTGAATAAGTTTCCTGCTTGATGCTAAAACTAGGGCTGTCAAAGTTTACTCAATAACGTGTTAACGCAAATTTATTTTAACGCCACTACTTTTAACGCATTAATGCAACTTGCAATTTTTAGGTTGTAACAGACTCAGTTTTAAAACTGGAGTGAAGATACTGGTATCATATGAAACTAAAAAACCTAAGGAATCCATTCGTACCAACAATGCCGGCTTGTCGGGAAGGAGGCTAAATAACGCTCCAAATTTGAGCAAAATTTTGATGAGGAAAAACTGGCAAAGGGGTCCCTTGACCTCTGACCTCAAGATATGTGAATGAAAATGGGTTCTATGGGTACCCACGAGTCTCCTCTTTACAGACATGCCCACTTTATGATAATCACATGCAGTTTGGGGCAAGTCATAGTCAAGTCAGCACACTGACACACTGACAGCTGTTGTTGCCTGTTGGGCTGCAGTTTACCATGTTATGATTTGAGCATATTTTTAATGCTAAATGCAGTACCTGTGAGGGTTTCTGGACAATATTTTCCATTGTTTTGTGTTGTTAATTGATTTCTAATAATATATATGTACATATGTTTACATAAAGCAAGCATATTTGCCCACTCCAATGTTAATAAGAGTATTAAATACTTGACAAATCTCCCTTTAAGATACATTTTGAACAGATAAAAGATGTGTGATAGATTTGCGACTAATCACGATTAAATATTCTAATCCATTGACAGCCCTTGCTTAAACTGATGGGGTGGACTGCATAGACCAGTGTTTCCCAAACACAGACCAGTGTTTTTATTAAAAACAGCAAACCATCGCAGCCCAATTCACGATAGGCATTATCTATAAATCGTCAGAAGAGCAAATTTGTACGTAAATGAACGTTCCCGACCATTTTTATTGCCATTTCCGTATCACCTTATTTTATCTTGAATAGGTAAACCAGCCATTACAAAGAGATATACGTTTGATAAATCACAACTTAGTTTTATGGATGTGTTATTGAAAACATATACACATGTTAAATACTTTAGAAATAAGACCAAATAAATGCATTTAGGTGAAGATATCATTCTTTTCATTTCTTCTCATCAGTTACACAGTAAACATTGAGGTGGAGATAACAGGCCCTCTCATCAGTAAAACAAACGCTAGCCTTTCATATTAGATTCAATGTTATAAGTCAGCTACAACGATACGAACATTCAGGCTCCCTCATGTGGCTTAAAAGGTGAACTGCCGATATAAATGTTTAATGAAAGACTGGAAGAAATTCTGCAAATTTATTTGACGACCTCAGTAAAATCACCCGTGGGTCCCGACCCAGTCTCTGGGAATGTCTAGCGTAAAAAATAACAGTATGCACCCACACTGCTTCCACTGGGACTCACAGTTCAACCTGGCCTCTTTCTAAAGGTTAAACACAAGCAGCCTCCAACCACCACAGGAGAAAAAAAGGAGCAGAAAGGTGCAAAAAGCAGACTCCTTTTACCCACTTTCTACTCCCCCTGCTTTGGCTTTTTGTCCATCACTGTCTGTCTTGCTGTCTTATCACCTGTCCTCCACGTCTCCTTCTCTCACGTCCTCATATCACTGAAACAGAAATCCTCTCTCGAAGTTTCATTTGAGTATGTGTGCATGTTTTGAGACAGTTTACAGAGTATGTCGCCCACTGAATGATTGATTGAATATGGCAAAACAAATGGGTTGTCATAATCATTAATGATTAAAACAACAGTGTTTCATACCAACCCAGGACACTCTGTCATTGTGCCTGTCCCTCAGGCTACAGCACGCTGACACATACTGATCAAATCAGCCAGCCGTGCCAAACTTCCGAAAGCATGACTGTTTTTTTTTTCTACTCAACCTCTTTTCAACAAGGAGAAATTCTCTCACATGGGTCTTTTGCTAAAGTATATTTTGCATATATCATAATAACTTTAAAGGAAAAAAATACCCTCTTTCTCTTATCGTCTGACAGAAATTAGTTAACAGCCTCTAAATCGACTAATTCATCCATCATCACCGCTGCTAGCTGTCGTCAAACGTCACTCATTTTGAGGGATTGACTTACACACACATACACACGCACACATTCATAAAGAAGTCGTACCTATGCATAAATTCAGAACATCATGGAGCGGAATACAAATCATGACCTCTGTTGCCTGTCGCTGGCTGATACAGAAGAAATAGATGCAGCCTTTGCTGTCCATTCCTAAAGGAGAGCCTGGAGCCAATTTTCACTACTTTCCATGTTTTTTTCATCCACACTCAACTGCAGCCTGTTGTTGCCACACTGGTGCCACTTGGGACTCAGCTTTGTTATCTAAAGCAATGTATTAACTAAGTAGATTGTGGTTTGAGTTAAAATAACACCAGAAGTGACGTAACTTAAGTACCGAAGTTGTGTGACAAAAACTAATTAGTTAGGTTTAGCAATAGATCGACTACGTTAGATTTAGGCATAAACAAAAACTAAATTACTTTGTTAAGTTTAGGAAAAGATCGTGATTTGGGTTAAGATAACACCGGAAGTGGCGTAACTTAAGTACAGAAGTTACGTGACAAAAACTACTTGGTTAGGTTTAGGAAAAGATTGACTTGGTTAGGTTTAGGCGACAAAACTACTTGGTTAGGTTTAGGAAAAGATCATGGTCTGGGTTAAAATAACTCCGGAAGGGGCGTAACTTAAGTACGGAACTTACGTGACAAATAAATCCACATTGACTTCTGGTTTCACACGAGACATGAACGCCGGTCTCCTGGGTGAAAGTCTGGTGTTTTTTTCACCCACACATCCACCCCGAGCTCCTCCCTACGTGGCTTTTGTCGCTCTTTATACTTCCTACTATTACATTCAAATTGATTTGTAGGATACATATATGAATTATAGTGCATAACTTTTCATAGGTACAAACAGTGTATAAGAACAGCCAGTTGTTCTCTGTGTTCTGGCTTGTTTTAATCATCGCATGAATTTGCATTTTGCAATTTATTCATTTTGCCCTGTTATTTATTGCTGTGGTTTTTCTCTCACCTACATTTTCATATTTGCAAAGCAAGCTATAAGTCAGATTTGCTCCTAACATAAGGGCTTATATTATTACCGAGACAACTGAACATAAACCTTTGAGTATGATCGACACTATATGTTACATTCAGATGTTTTAAATTACAACCAAGGCGATTAACCTGCTAATTGAGGCTCATTTAATTAGCCTCACTGTGAGTTGTGGCTCGATAGTACTGCGAGGGAGTCTTCTTTATCCTCCCTTTCCTCATTCTCTCTAGTGTCTACAGTGCAGATGCACATAAATAGCCAGCTCCCCATTGTGTGGCTCACCATTCAGTAATTTAGCTTACTAACATATTGTTGTTGGTGCACTGTGGGTTCTCAACTGCTGACTGTGCGGTGTCAAGCCAGGGGGGACTCTTTAGCCCGTTGCTCAGATTGATGGTGAAGTTAGAAATTATCGGAGGAGATGTAACAAACTAATTATATATAACTGTCGGTAAAATCAGATGCACATGAGTTAAAAGAACATTTTAAGTGCATGCAGAGTGGTAAATAAAGTGCCATTAGTAACTTTTTGGTATATGTAGCTGTCCCTTCAGCTGATCTCATCACTTCTACTTCATTTTGTGAAGTGTAGGCGGTTACATAGTCACATAACACGTTGTAGTTTGTAAACCTTATTATTTCTTGTATACACACCCATTCTTGCGTCTCAGGCAGGTAATGTTGTTGTACCTTTTTCCAACCCCTCCTCCTCCTCTCTGTGTTGGCCCAGCATTACAGTCATTAAACTTCATTATAGGGACAGTTGGTGCTTACACAGAGGTGTGTGTGTGTGGGTGTGTGTGTGTTTGTGCTGGGGGGTGGATGGGGGTCAGTGTGAAGGATGGGGTGCCACTTGCACTTTACTGTAGTCAGCACACACACATTCACATTAATGCACATACAGTCCCATACACTCACAAAACACCAAAACAAGCTCACACAGGGCTGCTTCATTGTTAAAACAGTGAGGCGGCGTGTGTTGACTGAGCTGCTGTACGTCTACATCGTTTGACCTCAACACGGTTCAAATCATTAAGTAGTTTGTCCAAACAATGTGATTAATGAGAAGGTTTGTGGTGTACTGTAACTCTTACAGAAGTTATTGTGCCATACGAAAAACACTGTTTGATGTGATTATGGGTAATAGATGTCAATAAAAGGGGTATTATAAGTCAGAAAGTATCTAAAGTGAAAAAGTCCAAATGGTTTGAAGCTCAAGGACTAAAGTGTAATAAACAGAGGTGTCACACCACTATTAAAAGTTTAGTTTTAGTTAGTTAGTTTAGTTAGTTTTAGTTTAGTTTGTCAGTGAGCCTTACTGCTAAATTACAGCAAATTCGTCATCATCGTCACGAAGCGCGCAGGTTGTGGTTGCTAAGTGATGCCAGACATGACAGGAGCGCAACCTCCCAAGCCCCGTGGATAAAAGGATGAATGCGTCACGGCTGGCGTTTTCCACGCATTTGAACAACAATGACCAACATGTGAACGGCCTCTAAATGTGTAGTTGTATTTATATTTTAACGCCCATTTTCAGATGCAAACGATAGTGTTATGGTGGTGAAAATGCGGGATTTCACAGTGGGGTGTCTCTTCAGGTAGTTTTTATAAACAATGATTTTAAAAGAAGACAAAGGACAGTGAGATGTGCTAAAATGTCAAAACAATGTTCAACCCTGATTCTTCAATTCTGTTTTTTTAACACAGAGAAATGAGTCACACAGAGATGTCTCGCGAAATGACGCAGGCATCCAAACACAAAGACCAACACATGCGTCTGTAAAAGTGCAGCTCTATCTTAAGAAATCTCTATCTTAAAAAAAAGATTAACTTGCCACTCAGACAGCCACACAATCACAGATCAATGTGCAAACATACGCACATCCTCACAACCACACATTTTAATCACACATTGCTCTTTCTAAGATCTCACGTTCTCAGGTGTGTGACAGAGACAGAGACCACTCTCGCTTGTCACTTCTGTGTCTCACCTGCAGGTGTGATGATGTCACAAACAAGTAACAGCTGTTTGGATATTAAGTGTAACTTAAGTGTGTGTGTGTGGTGGCTGCTCTGACAGATGTCTCCTTGCTGTGATGAAAAGAAGAACTAACTGAAATCAAATAGAATTTGTACACACAGATGTAACAATGTGTTGCACTTCTTTCTTTTATTATTGTTGACCCAGAGCTGCACTACCGCTCCAGCCTCCGGCCCGTATGCAAAAAATTTGGGGGGAAAAAGTGATTTCAAAAGATCAAATGGTGGTCTGGAGATTAATTGATTAAGCAACCGCTATGTTTTGTGGTACAGTAATATAAACACCCATTGCTAGTAACTGGTGCACTTATTGGTTCATTGGATTGACATTGAAAACATTTTTATTATTGGATGAACGAATGAAGGACAAACAGCAATAGAGACATAGATTGACATACAGTAGAGAGTTACGTGTGGTTATGTTATGTATGTTATATTATATTTGTATGCCTGTGTGTGTGTGTGTGTGTTGAAGGGTGACATTCAGCAGACAGTGGCGGTGGGATGAATGTATAAGTGATGGCTGATTAGCATAATGCTCAGGAAACCAGCCGTCTCCACCTTTATTGCTTCACTCTGCATTCATTTCACTCCAACAGATGCCGGTTCGGAGCAAAATATAAACAAACATTAATAACCCAAAGGCTTCTTTTTTTTCCCATCTTACTTCAATAATGCCATACTCTGGTATTCTTTCCAGCAAAAAAATTATACTTGAGCAGAGTGGACTGCAAAAACTTCCAAATCTCATGACTGTGGAGTTAGAATAGGTGAAGGGCAATGTGGTGTAATTGGAAAATCCTAAAAACCACTCCAACTCCAACAAAACTTTAACCATCAAGGTGGCCTTGAGCAATGCAAATAACCCCCAAAAGCTGTAACTTTCTGCTAATAATAGGACTCAACAGTTCCAACCCTGCCAACACTGTCCATCCATCCATTCATTATCTGTAACCGCTGTAATCCTATTCAGGGTACACCCTGGACAGGTCGCCAGACTTTCACAGGGCTGACACATAGAGACAGACAACCATTCACAGCTATGGGTAATTTAAGAGTCAATGATTAACCAAACCTGCACTGGGAGGAAGCCGGAGAACCCGGAGAAAACCCAATACAGCATTTCTGCAACATGCTGATCTGGGTCAGAGAACAGCATAGAAACAAGTCTAACCCAAACTACTAAATAATAATTGGTACCATTTGCCAGCTCTCAACTTTCTTAATATAAGCCATGCAAATAACCTCACAAGTAACAGCAGAGTAGCATCATTCAACTCCAAATCTGCCAATATAACGAAAAGGACACTGTATATAGCAATGGGAAAGCCATGGTACTGCAGAAGAAGAAGAGAGCGAAGCAGAGTGGTCGATATGTCACATGTAATTTTGTTATCCATATTTCTCCTTAGAGCAGAGCTTCTATCCATTTAATATATCTATACAACAAGATTAACCTTTAGCAGCACCCAGACAGACAACTGTCAACACACACTGGCTGTAGGTCTCTCCCTCCTGCCTCCTCCTTTACTTTCACAGATATTTCTACAGTAGAACAACAGAGAATATGATATTCAAGGACGGTGGGTCTAAATATGGCCCTTATTCTGAGCCCAAGTTAGTGTACCTAATTTGGGAAGGGATTCAAGTAATGAGTTGAACCTGTGATGGACTATACATGCATTTGGTTCTCAGCATTTCTTTCTTCCATTTGGTCAGTATAAAAGTTATGGTTCAATAAAAAAAATAAAACAGGAGTAGAGCCATTTTTATGTGTACCGTTGCCATAGTGACAGTTGTAGCGGGCTAACTTCCGTATAAACTAAACCTACTTCCGGCAAGTCGCGACTCAAGGGATGATGTTTTGGACTGACTGACTAAAAACGAGTAGTGGAGTAGTAACGTTATGAAGCGTAGAGAGCCAGAGTAAATGAAAATTGAACAACTTAATGCTTCATCCACACATTTGTCAGCGTAGGAAAGCACATTGCTATCGCCAGATGAGAACAACTTGGACAGCGGGCTGGTGGCCAGTGGCAGCGCCGCTCCAGAGAAGTACAAGCCCAGCTAACTAGCCAGCCATCAGTTTCCAGAGCCCCGTGATGGATGTATGAAGAGAACGAGCTGCGTCCACTTTCTTCTCGGCGAGCTGTGACAACAATCTACAGCCCCACTGCTGTGTGTTCTGTTGTCACCATAACAACGAACCAATCATCACTTTCTTTAATACTAGTCAAATGACCACGGAAAACAGCTCAATGTCCGTTCTACTCCTATTTTATTTCTATGGTTCAGGCATTTTACAAACTGTGATCTTAAAAGCAACACGCCACGTTAGTGTTCACTTGGACGAACACTGGGACTCCTGTTGGTTCTTTTCAGCATGGTTCACTTGTTTAATGTGCACCCACTGTTCTGTGGGTGCCCAGGGTTGGTGTGGTGTTCAAGCATCACTTCCTCTCCCCGTTTTGTTTCATTAGGGAGGAGGAGGAGGCAGTAATGTTACACTCTACCACTTTGTTGTCACTTTAACTAATTAATTTGGGCCCAAAAGACACTTTGAAAGACCTTCTGTAATCACTGATAATCTAATCCAAAGAAACAACTCAGTGTTTGTTACATGGAGTTCATTAAATAAGGGCTCTACGCTAGAACACACTACCTCTAGATCATATCAGCGTGAAGGAAACAAGAGGAGCTCTTCCTCTGCTTTTATCTGATGTTCGGCCCATTTTTTCTGAAGTGGTCATCGCTGCAGAAGTCCCTTTGTTATGTTCTTATCCTGCATCCTGATACCTGTAATGTCCACACACTGTATGTACTTGTCCCTTTCTCGACCTCCGTGTCTTTCTCCCTTTTGCCTCACCATCTCTTCTTGTCTCTAATTTCGAACTGCCTCCCCCCTCCTCTCTTTTCCAACGTTACTTCCTCCCACTCACTGTCACACCATCTACCTCTTTGTTTCTCTATCTCAGCTCCTGTCACACCTCCTGCCTTCGCTCTCCTCCTTCCCCTGTTTGTCTCTCCTGGTAATCCTACCCTATCTCGCAACAACAAGCAGGTAATCCTACCTTTCCTGTCACGCACGCTCACGCACGTACAAAAGGACACACACACACACACAAAGGATATAAACACATGCAGAGAAACACATTGTTGCATGCAGGTGCAAACAAAGACAAACGCACGGTCAGAAAGTGTCACAACAACACACGCAATCACACCTACGCACAAAGTCACATATACAGGACAGGCATATATATACAGTATCCATACACTAATGCAAAGATATGAGCACACAAATATATTCACACACACAGTACAGCCACAGTATTTGTGTTGTCATGTCATCAAATACTACTAGGAAGCAACACGGTTTCTGATTGGCTAAGAGCCCTGAGGATACAGGAAACCAGCTACCATTAATTAAGGTAATTGGAGAATGCCAACAGCAAATAAAAGCCTGTGTGTGAGTGTATGAAGTGATAGAAGTCTGGCTCAACACGGCCCGGATATATTTCACCTTGTTTCAAACTATTGAGCCATCGACCTATTCAGGTCTCTCTGTCTTCAAACCGTTTAGCTTGTACACTTTAGACAGACTTCACTCGGACATTACCGGATTAGTTCACAGACTTTAGCGAAGGCAACGCCAGGTGAGTCCAGGGCTCAAATGTTTCATACAGACGCACCTTACAACAAAGATAAATATTTAATCTATATAAGCAGCCGGTTAGACTGTCATCAGGTCATTAAACGGGCTTCATCAGTGGTTATAAGCTTCATAGATGTAGGACACCCATGAGTAGGTTTTATCATCGATATATATGGGCAATCACAGAAAGAAGATATAAAAGAAGACAACAGCGACATCTAGCAACCATAATATTTATGACAGGAGGGAAAGCGGAAGCAGTGGGCAACTTCCGGGTCTGTAAAGTGAGGCCAATGCCGAAGTGTCTTAAACTTGCATTCTTTCTAATATCCAGCAGGGGGCGACTCCTCTGGCTGCACAAAGAAGTCTGATTTTACAGAAGTCTATAAGAAAGTGAGCCTACACTCACTTGATTTATTACCTCAGTAAACATTGTAAACATGAGTTTATGGTCTCAATCACTAGTTTCAAGTCTTCTTCAATACAGCATGATGTTCATTTAGTAAATTATGATCCCATATAGAGTCAAATAGACCATAAAGCAGGGTATGCTTTAGGGCGTGGCTACCTTGTGATTGACAGGTCACTACCACCGCGTTTTGGTCTTACAACTTTAACCCTTTCACAGTGTGTTTTCAGTTCATGAAAGTTCAAAACGGCAGTCTACAAACCGATGGGTGATGTCACGGTGACTACGTACACTTCTTATATGAAGTTAAGTACCACTTTCACTTTTCAAACATAGTTCTTTTAAGCCAAAACACAATCTTTTTCCCTTAACTTAACTAAGTGGTTTTGTTGCCTAAACCTTAAGAAGCTATTTTGTTTGTATTCAAAACGTAACGTTTCATTCAGTTTTACATGTTTGAACGTGTTGCTTTTAAGTTCTGCTTTCACTTTTACAACGCAGTAGATGTGGTAGGCCCCTATTGACCCACGTCTATAAAGGCTTATAGCGCACACTTCATGAGCTGATAACAGTGGAATCAGGTGCAGAGCACGACTGAATATTGGATCAAAACTTTTACAATTTAGTAATACTAATTTTTGAAATACAATGACATCACATGCAGCACTGCATTTTATGAAGTTCCCTCGCTAAGAGTTAGGTACTACTCTCTTATTTGTGCGGCAATTATGGTGCTGCAGCCAGGAGGTGTGAACTTGCAAAAGTAGAAAGACTAAGAAACAAGTTTTTCCTTTGTCTTACAGAGGAGAGGAACAAATCCTCTGAGGAAGGTGCCGTTAGTAATCTCTGGATATATGTAATCATCAATATCAATTATTTACACCATTTTACTTCCACTTTAACTTTAAACCGAACAGGAACGCTGCAAAACAGCACATTTTTATCAACTTGAAATCTGCTTTATATTACACCTAGATCAGTGACGGTAAGAGAGCTCTCCAAAAGACAGATTCACCGACACAGACACAGATATACTGTATACTCCCCCTACACACACTGATAGTGTTTAATTATTAACAGTAAGGATCTGAGAGACGAGAGGGAGAAAAGGAAGGTTAGCCATTGTTTCTGCTAAATGATTCAAAAGCAATTTATTTCTCTTTTGTAGAGAGAGAGACAGAGACAGGGGCAGTTGTCTACGTCCTTTTTGTACTGTCCTTCGACTGAAAACTGATTTAAGAATGAAAGAACTAAACTAAGTGTACTGTAAGATCTCACATTCCCTATTAAAGAAGACCGTATGCTGAAATGAGTAATAAAAGTTGAATAAATGTGTAGAGGAAGGTCAGCTGCAGAGATTTCTGTGTTCTTGCGATTGTATTAAGACGAATGCATTTCATAACTGTTTCATCTTAGTCTTGGAAGCCCCAAAAAAGCTTCAAAATGTGGTTTGTTAAAATGTCTCCCCTCCCTTTTTCTCCATCTCTGGATCACTGGTTGTTCTGGCCTCCTGGAGAGTTGATATTGGCCGTCCTCTAACTTCTAACCTCGACACACCACATGCACACACGAGCGCGCACACACAAAAGCAAAAGCCATAAAATCTGAAATGAACCAAGCTTCTGTCTTTCTAGTGTGTGTGTGCATACCTCACAGGCCAGAGCTGGCAGGACACACACACACACACTTCAAAGATCTATGGACCGTCAGCAACAGAGGACGCACAGGCATTCAACTGTTAGCTCCTGCAGTATATTACATACTCTTCTGTCTCTCTCTGAGCATATGGTTAGGGGAAGAGTTTTGGATGTAGAGCGGCTGGAAAGTCACTGACAATGAAAAAAAAAAGGTTTCATTCCACACCTTAGGAGGAAAGGTAATTGGAAGAGTTATGCTTTAACCTCCAAAACCTGAGCACCGCAGCAGAGAGAAAAACTCTTTAATAGACTTTTGTTGCCCGAATTCTCCCCGCTGTGATTCATAGCCAGACTTACCGCTTATTAGCTTCAGAAATTAGACTTTGGTATTTACCAGGCAGATGGGATATTTTATGTGTAAAGAAAAAGGAAAGGTTTGTTTTTTTTACAGAAAGAAACAGACAGTCTGGCAAGTTTGTTGCCAATATGTTGGGCAACAAATGCCCACGGGATCTGCTATAACTTGCTCCGTCATCATAGTTTAGTAGTAGTTTAAGCAATGTGAGGAGGAAGATGGATAGTTGCTATGGCAATAGACCAACATACTTGTCATTGTTTCGGCTGTCTTTTACTAGTGAGTCACACAATCCAGTTGGTAAGCCTCAAAGGAAAAGAAAGTAGAGGCCAATGTCGTAGTACTCGAGACCAGTCTCAAGAACATTTTTTGATTCTCCGTCTTGTCTCAAAATCGACCGAATTTTTACTCTCTCCCGTCTCGGTCTCAGACAAAGAGGACTCTAGATTTTATTTCCAGACTGGTCAAGGCCACAACTGCAGGAATATTACAAAATTGTAAATCAATTGCACATTTTTATCTGTTCAAAATGTACCTTAAAGGAAGATTTATCAAGTATTTAATACTCTTATCAACATGGGAGTGGGCAAATATGCTGCTTCATGCAAATGCATGTATACATTTATTATTGGAAATCAATTAACAACATAAAATAATGACAAATATTGTCCAGAAACCCTCACAGGTATGAAAATAAAAAAAACATGCTCAAATCATAACACTGCAAACTCAAGTCCAACAGGCAACAACAGCTGTCAATGTGTCAGTGTGCTGACTTGACTATGACTTGCCCCAAACTGCATGTGATTATCATAAAGTGGGCATGTCTGTAAAGGGGAGACTCGTGGGTACCCATAGAACCCATTTACATTCACATATCTTTAGGTCAGAGGTCAAGGGACCCCTTTGAAAATGGCCAGGCCAGTTTTTCCTCGTCAAAATTTAGCCAAGTTTGGAGCGTTATTTAGCCTCCGTCGCGACAAGCTAGTATGACATGGTTGGTACCAATGGATTCCTTAGGTTTTTCTAGTTTAATATGATGCCAGGATGTTCACTCTAGCTTTAAAACTGAGCCCACTACAAGCTAGAAATTGCAAGTTGCGATAACAAGGTGAATGAAGAGGAATTTTTTATGTGTGTTTTTATGGGAATGTGGATCTCGCACTGGTCTGGTCTTGACTTGGTCTCGTACTGCCTTGGTTTTGGTCTTGACTCGGTCTCACACCCTCAAAGTCTTGATCTTGTCTCTGTCTCGTTACACTCTGGTCTTGGTCATGACATGGTCTCGGTTTAGGTGGTCTTGACTATAACACTGGTAGAGGCTTTACCACAAAATCACCTGCATTTTAACAATGCAGATAAATGATCCACCTTGACACACTCTTGCTTATTTCATATAATGCACACAAACAAAAAAAGGTTGAAATACAGAAAAAGGTGCACATGAAGACAAGAAAGTATTAAGATTGTTTAAATGTCCGGATGGATAAATATAAGGCTGTGGGATATGTAGTTTTATAGATATGTTTCGGATAGATTTCTTCTATATCATCAACAACAGCCATATAATTGACAAGATGGAAACTGTTAAAGTTTATTAATTGTGCATCAGATACAGTAGAAGGGAGTCACTAACATTCCTTCTGTAACAGACTGCGCATTAATGTGCAGTGGCAGAGTAATGTGAAGGCTTACTGTAAATAACTAATGTGACATTCGGCTTAGCGCAGTGTATAAGCAGCTTTCAGTCAGTCAGTACACAACAAACATGAAGCTTAGTCCCATGGCTTACAACTAGACAGAAATCCCATTATCATCTATCTATCCATCCATCTCTCTCTCTCTCTCTCTCTCTCTCTCTCTCTCTCTCTCTCTCTCTCATTGCCATGGTTTGAACTAGGCAAAAACCCCATTATCATCTATCCATCCATGTCTGTCTCAGTCCATCTTCCCTTCATATTCCCATGGCTTGGAACTAGACTGAAATCCCATTTATTCATCCATCCATCTCTTTTTTTCCCCACTCTTCACCCTCGTTCCCAGACCGCCCTCATTTCTGTCTCCCTCGCCCGATGGCTGAAAGCCAAGTTATCTATTTATCTTCACGTCCATCCGTCTTTCCGTCCATCTCTTACTCCGCTCTCGTAGTTCCCGGTGCGATGTAAAGCGTAACGGTTGTCTATCTCATTGTCAAAATGTCAGGTGATTTCAGAGACATCACGAGTCAGATTTGAATAAAAGTTGGAGGAATTCTACATCTTTGCAATGTGTTTGGAAACATGGCAGTGATCAGCTGATTATAGGCACCATGAAGTGATGCTGACCATAGAAATTGACAAAAATGAACAGGGGAAGCCGACAACTGCTATACCACAGGCTCTGATTTTGATTAATCGTTTGTTTTCTATCCCTCCCTTTTATTCCTTTGTCTTTTCCCACCTCTATTTCTGCATCTTTACATATTTACCTCTCACTTCTATAGCTGAAATTAAAGGTCATTTATTCACTTTACCCATAACTAACTCTTTCCATTTTATATATCACCTTAACTTTAAAGCAGCTTTTAATGTGCAATTACAAGTGTCAATATTGAATTGCAATTTCTTTTTTGATCCATCTATAAATTGAAATCAGACCATCAATAGCCGTGTTTCCATTCAGTTGTCCAGCAAACAAATTTCAAGCAAACTTTTGAAATAGCGCAAAAAATAAATGTGAATTAGGCGCGTTCCCATCAACTGGTTGATACCAATGGATTCTTTAGGCTTTTCTAGTTTCATATATCCAGTATCCTCACTCTAGCTTTAAAACTGCTGCCGTTACAACCTCGGAAAGATCGATTGCATTAATGCGTTAAAGACATTAGTGGCGTTAAAACAAACTTGCCTTAGCATGTTATCGCATTAAGTTTGACAGCCCCAAACACAAAACATGCACAAATCCAATCTTGACAAAAAAGCATAAGAGTCTGAGGAATTTATCTATCGTATGCTTTTCTCCTCCTATCCCATGCTTTAGAAAGATATTCAGAAAATAGGCTCCCGTCTCCATACCTATCAATACCTATATCAGGAATATGAACTTTTTTAAATAATATTTGTCTTAAATCATGATATAAAGGACAAAATAAAATGACATTCATTTCATTCTCAACCTCATTCAGAGTCAGTCAAATAAGTCAACGTTTTATTAAATCCTGTTTCTTTTGACTTAGATAAGACGAGAGCTGTAGATACAGCTGTTGTGTACGTGTGTGTTGGTGTGTGTGTCAAATTATGAACTGTACCTTTATGAAACACGGGTTTTATCCACCACTCTGTGCTGTCATTAGTAGAGAGCTACCCTATCTAATGGATTATACTTGCTGATTTCCCACGTCTCGGCCCGGTGTCATGTGGAAGGGGTTGTTCATACAGTAAATGAGCGCAGGTGAAATTCCAGCACCGCTGGCCGTCTGCTTTCGGATTATTTTACAAGTGTTAAAAGGCCACGATGCACATCCAATACTACTACAGTGCACGGGTGTGTTTTGTGTGCAGGGCTGTGTGTGACCACTTGTTTCAGGGCGTCGTCTCAATAATTCACAAGCCTCTCTTACCCAGAGGCGGCGTGCGTTACATCCGCTCTCTCTATTCAACATGTGCGAGTGTGTGTTCCTACGTGCATGTCTGTTTTCAAATGTGTGTGTCCGTATGTGTGAGGAGGATGCATGGATGTGTGTGAAAGTGTGTGTGTACCTCTACATGCGTGTGTCTGTGAGCGAGTGTGTGAGCTTAGCAGTGTGTTTTGGCAGTATTGTATTACATAACCCTTAATTATAACTGGGGAGGAAATGTGACAGCTTGTGACCTAATCCTTAATACAAGCATTACATTTTCACAATTCAAAAAGAAATGTGCATGTGTGTGTGTGCATGTGTGTGTGTGTGTGCGTGTGTGTCAGGGTGTGTGTGTGTGTGTGTGTCAGGGTGTGTAATTTGCCTATGCCAATTAAAGGAAATGTGACAGCGCGGCAAACATACTCTTCAATTCGGAAATGTGATGACTTGATAATGGCACATTGATGTGTGTGCGTGTGTGTGTGTGTGTGTGTGTGTGTATGCGTGTGTGTATGTGTGTGTTATGAGGAGAGAGACACAGACAAAGAAGGTTCTTGAAAGTGTGTGTGTGTGCCAAGTGTGTGCGGGTTCCTTTAATTGTGCTGAATGACAGATCTATTACTGTGGAAGAGTACGTCATTATCAACATTAAGCGGCCTTGCGGAAGCGCACACAGTCACAGACACACACGCTATCACGCTGTGTGATTAACGTGCTTAATGTGTATGAGTGTGTCTGGATTGTGTGTGTATGTGTGTGGAGATGAGATAGAGAAGCTGCCACTTGGCTTTCAAGGCACTCGTTAATATGGCTTTTAAAGGCTTCTCATCTCATCTCTCTGTGCCTGCACCCTTTACACACACACACACACACACACACACACACAAACACACATACATACACACACACAGAGATACACATGCCAACACATGGTGACATGCACACTTACAGACAGACAATAAAAGCCCACTGCCTCATGTGCATACTGTCACCCATCATCTTCACACTCACTCACACACTTCCCCTCTCTTCAGTCTTGTATGTTAACTTCATCACATTGCTCTATATATAACCATCTATACACACACAAACACAAACACAAACATACACACACTAAAGGCTTACCCTCTCTTTACCCTTCGGGCCCGCTTTTTCTTTTTCTACCTCTTAACTCTACCTCTCTATTTTCTTCGCTTTGCCTATTATCCTTCCTTCCATCCACACTTTTTTTTATCTACTTTAATTTACCGGTTCCCTGTCTTAGCCTCCTGCTCTAACATGTGCTTTCATCGTCCTCTTCTCTTTTTCCGTCGGTCGCTGCCCTTCATTTGTCTGCTCTGTTCATCTTTTTTGCAGTAAAGTAAAGAGAGGAATACAAAATATGGCAACAGAAGGAAATGATGAGAGAACTTGAACTCCAAGTAAAGAGTGCAGAATGAGAGAGAAAGTGAGATCGGGTACTGTTGTGATTTCCCAGCACTGTGTTCCTGGACAAAAGGCCTGCAGCTGGATGGCAGAAAATAAGCTGATTAACACACTGCAACCAGGGACACAGTGGACACTGTCCCATATACTGTAAGAACAACAACTATCAAACTGTAAGAAGAAGAGGGAGAGGAGAGGTTTCAGATATTTGGCCTAAGACGACTCATCACTGACTCATTTGGTCAAACACGCCACGTTTGTTTGCTCCTGAAGTATAGCCTGAAGACAATCGTCATCACTGCTTCCACTATGCTGCCATCCTTACTATACGGTGCTTCCTGCTGCCTCATCTCGGATGCAATAATTGGGAGCGAAAGTGAATCGAGAGCCTGTAGTCGTCCACACCGATTAGATGTAACACTTACAGCTCTAAGCTTACAGTCAATTCTGCAGCATCAGCCTGCATCAGCTCCACCAGTCAGATGTAATGTACACCAAAGTCAATACCACTTCAGCTGGTTTGGTCGAAGGTTTAATTAGAGTCAAATACGGCTAAAGTATACAATATACTGCAGCCAAAAATGCTGTCTTTTGAATGCTGTCTTCTGGGCTAAAAGAGCAATACATTCTTTCATATGGATTCCTCTCATGAATGTGGTCAACATGGCACACACACAATACTGAATGGACCTTGTGGTGAGATTATTTTGTCAACTGCTGTTTTCCAAGATCCAGAATGAACTTTTACTCTCAACCTTTAAGTCAACGTGGACGAGGAGTTCCTAAAATGCTCAGATGAATGGATATTTGAACATGAACCAGAACAACTAGTCAACTCCATCTGTTGAGAATCGTGTGATATGATCGAAAGCTCCAGATCAGAAAACACGTAGTGGAAGACTTGTTGATAATATAATTTGAGGGATTACTCCTCGAAACCAAGAAACAGGACAAATGCCTAACTTAAAGAGCGGGTCCATTGCTTTTTTGTTTTTGTTTTTTTTTAGCTTTTTATATAATTTCGTAGCTTCCCAGTCGTGTTCCTTATGTATTCAAAACCAAACATTCAAATTTGGACCAAAGTATGTGTGTTTTAGCGTGAAAATGCTATTTTCCAAAGCCCTTATAAAACCTTTTTCCCACGTAAACTGATGTGGGTTTCTGCATGATGACGTTAATACATGTACAGTATATATACATCCTTATAGTCAGAGTATTAACATCACATACAGTAACTTAGATGGCGGACGGCACGCTCCCATTTTAGAAGAGCAGACAGGCACACAATATCAACAGCAGCAATAAATTCCTGACCCATCTTGACCGCTGAAATGCTGCTGAGCTTATTTTCAAATTATTTAGGAAAGAAATTGCCCAGCTGATGCTGATTTGCATGACTTCCTTGTCTAATCCAAACAGGTTCAATGATCGCAGCCTTTCCAATGAACCCTGTAGACCTCTCGCTCAACTACAAGAAGGGGATCTGAAGCAAACACATTCATACATCAATCAGTGCGTGACATAATCTGACAAGCAAAGGGCACTTCTTTAGAAGACAGCAACACTCAGTGTGACTCCAACCCACCTCACGAATGCTTTCTACCAGAGGGAAGAAAAACACATCAGGTGTAAATTGCTATAATATATTTGCAGCTTTACTAACATTATGTTTATGTTTTGTCTCTGACAACTATATTTCCCATTCACTGAGGCTTAAAAGAAAATAGCCCTTGCCGTGCCTGCATCATTCTTCATGGACGTTTTTAATGACCTGCCCTGAAGCTAAGCGTGAAAATCTCTCTCTTGGCCTCTCTGCTCCATTTCTCTCGAGGTTCAGCTGCCTTATTACTTGTTAAGAAATCCAGTTATCCAATAATGTCTGGGGCAATGCTTGAATGATCACCTTGTCCATACCTTCCACACATTACATGGTCTTTTTCCCCAACTTGTCCATCTCTCGTTTTTTTCCCTTTTTTCTCTTCCCAGATCAATGTGAGCTCTCTCTCTCTCTCGCCACGTTCTCGTGTCAGGTTCTTGTATTTCTCAGACAGACTCCTTGTCACGCTGTCTTTTGCTCTCAGATGGGTTTAATCAGTTTCTCTATTCCTTCTCTTTTTTTCTTGATGGGACTCTCTTTTTCTGCAAGAGTAGATTCAGACAGAATTACCTCCCACATCACCTCTCTGTTACTGCCTCTCATTCTCTCTCCGTCTCTCACCTCTCTGCTGGGTTTTGCCATGTTGCCATCCAATAGTGTGTAGAAATTTAAGCCAATTTTCAAACAGGTGGCGAAAGACAGTGTGAATCAGTGCTGTGTTTCCATGAACTACTTTCATGCAAAAATAAGTGTAGTGTGTAACAGGATTACATAATCAAATTGCAACAGGAGCATCTTTGTAAATCATGGTGCTTCACTGCTGCTTCCCATCTATTCTAGTCATTTATGCCAGTTTCATGAATTCATTCAACAAATGTAGGCATGTCACTTTCATGTTATGTACTCTGTAATTACTGCAATGTAATGACGTCAACTAAAAGGGGAGAAAGACGGGCGGGAGGGGAGGTGGATGGGTTCAACTATACCGGACTTTCAACCCTGAGACCGGTGTTTTGTCCAGAAATCATGTTAGGGACATTTGTCACGTGTTTTCCGTACTGATGTTACGTTGTTTCTGTAAATATTTTACTTTGTTTACGTACTAATTTTAAGCCCAACCATGACGTTTTTCCTAAACCTAACTATGTGGGCTTGTTGCCCCCTACTGGTAGGCTACTGCACCTTCATGTGGCAAAACGTGACACTGACAAACTATCTTCTGGTGGACCTGCGGGTCTATTACATGCTTTGGCGTAATATCGGGTTGACTTATTTGCTCTTGTTTGGACATTTGCAAATTCGTTTTAACGGCACTAATTTCTTTAACGCATTAACGCAACTTGGGATATTTACGTTGTAGTGGGCTCAGACGTAAAGCTAGATTGAAGATACTGGCATCATTTGAAACTAGAAAACCTAAGGAATCCATTTCCAACCATGTCATACTAGCTTGTCGCGAAGGAGGTTAAATAATGCTCCAAACGTATGCTAAATGTCGGCAAGGAAAAACTGTCACGGCCATTTTCAAAGGGGTCCCTTGACCTTTGACCTCAAGATATGTGAATGTAAATGGGTTCTATGGGTACCCACGAGTCTCCCCTTTACAGACATGCCTACTTTATGATAATCACATGCAGTTTGGGGCAAGCCATCAAGTCAGCACACTGACACACTGACAGCTGTTGTTGTCTGTTGGACTTGAGTTTGCAGTGTTATGATTTGAGCATATTTGTTATGCTGAATGCAGTACCTGTGAGGGTTTCTGGACTCGAAAAGTGTCAAATCTTCCAATCTCCAAAGGGTGTAGGCTTTTCTGTATCCCTTTCTCCTTATCTTTTTCTTTTCTTGTTCCTCCTTACCCTTTTGCCCGTCTCAGCATCCCATCTATCTCTTCCAGCTCCAATTTCACCTACTCCTTCTCTTTAACTTTCTTTCCGCTCTTCCCCCCCTCACGGTTTCAGCTTCCAGTGACAGACTGTCATTCTTCCCCTTTCACTCCTTTCATTCTCTCTCCTTCACCAATCCTCTCTGAATGAAAACCGCCAGCTCAGCGTTCCTTGGTCCATCTGAACCAGGGACTTGATTTGACAAACCCACACTTACATAAATTTGTCTGCCCCAATTTATTCTTGTCACGTCTTTCATCTCCTCTTCCTCGTTCTGTCTCCTCCTCACCTGTTAAATTCCTGATGCCCTTTTTTTTCCTCCATATTTTCCGAATCTCAAAATGAATATTCTTTTTCAGGTCCCTCTTCTTCCTCTCACCATTTCCTGCCTCTCTGTTTGCCATCTTCAAATGTTCCACATACCGTCTCTCTGTCTCCTCCTTTGTCTTTAAGCCCTGGCTCTTGATGCTAACAGGTCTGAGCACAATTATCTCAGAGATCTACGGAGAAAGTGGGAACAAGACTTTCTGTTTCATCAGATTTTCTCCATCTCCTCCCACCACATTTTACCTCACTCTGCCTCTCGTGTTGTCTCTTTTTCTCTTTACATTCTCTCTGGCTCTTATCTCCAATTTTCTATTTTGGTTGAACATCTTTATTGTATAAGGAGATAACAGACTGAGATGTGTACATGCGATTTCTGGGTATTGTAAGTTCTGAAAAGTCTTCTTAAAAAAATGGTTTCCTGTCAGTGAAAATGTCCGGGCTCTTGTGATGAGAAATATACAGAAAGTTTTCTCAATTTGCCTTTTTGAGAGCGGATGTTAATTCAGTACCGATGGATGGATAGATGGCAAGTATAAGATAAGGTAAATGGAAGTTCATTGACAATGACAAAGAGGATGAAGAAAGGAAGACAGGGTTAAGCAACATTATAAGAGAAGAGAAAAAGCGGTAGAAGAGCAATACAGATAAAGGACATGAGAGCCGGATGAGAGCAAGAGAGGAAGAGGAGGTATAAGAGTTTGAACGACGGTGGAGTGAGAGGTGGAGAGAAGGTCACGAGGTTTGTTGTTTGTATCCTCTCACCGCCTGCTTTGATGTGAGAGCTCGGCCACTTGTTCAGGAGAGGAGAGTGGGAGAGCTAAGTAATCAGGATTTCAGGAAATACAGTATATGCACGGCTTCGCTAACTGCACAGCGCTAACATCTATCCTACACTGGAGACAATTAGGGTTTCGTAGAGCAGAACTAAATAAGGTATCTCAAAACGACATGTCCTCCACTAGATATCAGACGGTTTCTCGTGCGTAGCTGCTAGAAAGAGAGCACAACCTGAGTTTTTCCGGACGTGGCCAGGGTGTAGCAGCTGTTCAACCAGCACGCTGTTAAAAATGGGACTTGTGTGCCTAAAGATAGTGAAGTCCCATGCGTCGGTATCCCCGCTGGACTAGAACCACATCCCACCAGAGCTTCTCTCCTGTGTCTTTTCTTCCCGACTGTGCGAAGCTGCAGCAGCATAATGCAATACACCGTACTGTATGCATGTTGAAATATTAATTCAGATGAAGCTTGACCTCTGTCCGCCTCATTTACATGCATAGAGGTGTAAACATTGTAGAGCGCCTTTACAATACAATGCAATACAATTTACCACGTCCCTGACACAGCGTCAACAACCAAGATAATTATGAATTTCTCAAGGTATTCATGACAAGACTGTTGGGTTGTATACAGTCAGTGTGAAGAGGTCAAAACTCAAGCAACACTTGTAGTATCAAGAACAACTTTTTCCCTCCTCCATGCACCTTGGTAGTAGGAGGTGAATATGTGCTAGAAATACAGGGTGTTCTTTATTGTTGATCCCTCAGAGTAGATCTCTATCACAGCAATAGTTTACATTTTTTCACTATCATCTGCGTTCAGTGTAGATTTTGAAGCTTTGGCATTTGACCACATTGCCATTGACTTGGTATGTAGGAAAGAAAGGGGAAAAGCGGACTAAATGGAATTGTCCCCTCGTATTTTCTCAAATATTCTCAAAATTTTAGCAATAAAGCAAAAACCTTCCCCCAAAATTACAAGTAAGCAAGCATAGCATTAAGGGGGAGCACTGTGCTTTTCAACAATACAAATATTTTTTACAAATACTTTTCAAGATTTGAGGTATTCGGTAGTGTCCTCACGCAACATTTCCTAGTTTTGACTACAGTTTTGAAATACAGCCGGAGGTCATGCTGTCTTAGAATAAAAGACAGTTATTGACATAGTCATTGACAGTTGTCTTGACTCAGGGCCATATAGAGTGGTACAGGGATGCAGATTTTTGTAGGCAAACCATGAAGTTAGCATCGCCCTGGGTTCCCTCAACGAAAAGCCAATGGGATTTTTCCATTCGATTTTGGATTATTGCATAAAATAAGCTCTTTAGCAAACAAACGTTTATACTTATACGTTTTGTTCAGCAAGATAATCTTAGACAAAGGGTCTAAAAGGGTTCATAGACAAATAAACACCACTTTTATCATTTTTGTGTGAATGTGTGCAATCACCGATAAACAGACTACACCATAGTAGCATGATTTCACGTCACCACCACTAAAGGTGGACTAGTGTTCGGCGTGATGACGTCTTGTAGTCTCATTTAGCCACTTGTTAGCAACTGCCTTTTTTAAGACAAATAAAAGCTTAAAAATGCACGAGCCGTAGAACAAAACGTTAAAACCTCTTAAGCTTGTATTAACCACAGACCTTATTTCAGGCATCGAACTAAAATACTGTTCAAAAACCCCATTGACTTCCAGACGAGGGAACCGGAAGTGCTGAAATGCTAACTCATTTAAGGGTTTTAGGACTCATTCCTTCACCACTCTATTGGTACTACAGTACAACATTCATTGAGTGCAGACCCACATTAGCATGTAGAAACACCAAACCAGAGTGTGTCTCAGGAGACTAGCCTGCTGTATCACGTGCTTCTTCCTTGAATGTTGCAGCAGCTTAAAAAAGACCAAAATTCGATTCCTCCCGATGCTCTTTGTGGTGAGGCTAAAGTGCAGCTGCAGTTCAGCCAGCACACACAAAAAATAAATAAAAGGACTTCTGCAACAGCCGAATCTCTACCTATAACATCATTCTGTGTACTGAGGCATGCACAACCCATGTTTACTACTCAGTTGCCATATTCATCAAGTACTGTTCATTCATCTTGACATATAGGGACATAAGAGGACCAGAGCAGAAACACCTTATCTTTAAACAGTTATATGCACCTACACTGAGTGCTACCGACAGGCAGATACGTATGACCGACTACAGGCCTTGTTAAACATGGCTGTTTTGTTAGAATACACTTAGTGAGGGCTGTCAGGGTCAAATGTGTCGAGTATGTTGTCTCACTCGTCAGCACGACGAATCGGGGTTACACAGAGGACCAATGTCACACACACACTCTAAAATCTAGCATGATGGAAACGCCTCTGACCCAATTATTCAATATGCGAAAACACACCCACACACACAGAGCAATTTTTTGAGATTTTGTTTTACCAGGATGGTGCCGGCGCTGTCAGTTCAATTATAAGGAAACTGCACAAAGCACACATATAGGCTATACTTTACATTCAATACAAGCATACTTATGAACTGAAGTGAAATATCTAAAACATAAGCTGCCCATTCTGCACATTAACCCAAGCAACAAGGCAGCTTAAGTAGTTATGCATTCATTTTTAGGGGCCATAAAGGTTGAGAGAGCACAATTTAAAATACAAGAGACACCCTGCTGAAAAATCACATATATAAATAATGAAAATAACTTCTTACAAAGCCCTCACACAAAGGCAAAGCATTCTTATGCTGAGGGAAAAGTGCTTCTTAGAAAGTTTTCTACCGCTCAGAGGAGGAGGAAACAGTAAGGAGCGGGGTGAGAGGCACTTGGCGCCACATTCTTGACTCGTCTGCGTTTGAAAAGCTGAACCTGCAGCTAAGAAAATCTCAAAGCCGTTCTCTCTCTCTGTGTGTATATGTGTGTGTGTGTGTGTGTGTGTGTATGTGTGTGTGTGTGTGTGTGTGTGTGTGTGTGTGTGTGTGTGTGTGCAAGTGCGTGTAAGGATGCATTGATTAGACAAAATCAAAGCTGAGCTTTGGGTTAGCGATCGATCAAACAAGCTGACTTTTTTTCCTTCCTCACATCCAAAGGGAAGAAAAAGCGTTTATTTTAGAGAAATGAAGGATTTTTTGGGGGTTTTTTGAAAGCCTGACAGATCGGGGAAAGGGAGGAAGTACACAAACACACACACAAACACACACAATGCTGAAACACACACGCAAAACACACACACAGAAAAATGCACAAACACAAGGAAACACACTCACACAAACACAATGAAAACACAGAACTCACACACACACACACACATGCTGACATACTTACAGAGAACAAACACAAAGATCACCAAACCCAACTGCACAAACACACACACACACACACACACACACACACAGCAGGTTTTGACAGGATCGCGCCCACACAGCCAAAACACAGACATGCAGATAGGCAAGCTGCAAACAGAGAGACAGAGTTGGGGAAATGAGGAGAGGAAGAAGAAGGAGAAGAAAAGAGAGGGAGAGAGACGGCAGAAAGGATGGAGGGAGAGAGAGAGGAGGCAAACGGGGGAGAGTGGAGGGGACGAAGACGAGGGGGGGTGAGGGGAGAAAACAAAGTTTGAGAAAACAAAAGAATGACAGAGAAAACAAAAGGGGAGAGAGATGAGTGATAAAAAGATGAAAGGGACTTCCTCTGAAACATCCAGCCACCATGAATCAAACGCTCCATCCAATTATAGCACATCTCCGCACACAAACACACACACACACACTTTCAATCCCATGTTATTATTTTTATAATAAAAATACCAATTTCTAGCGTTTCCTACACATTATTTCAACCTACATCAACTTCCTGTTGAGACGCACTCCTCCCACAGCTGATATAATGTATGGCCCGGGCGGAGGCACGCTGGGAACGCGAGGGAGAGAAATCACATGTGCATTTTGGGAAAATTAGACCCAGTGTGTGTGTGTGTGTGTGGGTTTGTGTCCCCTGTGAGCTCAGTGAACAAGACAAAGCTTTTTTTGCCCTTCACTCTCAAGCATTTTTCATTTAAGTGCTTGTTCAGTTACAGTTTGTTTAGTCATTTTTGGTTGCATAATAATCAGCACTTAAACAGAAGACTGCTAAATATAGGAGCGAGGCGAAGCTTTGACCTCCACGAGCGAACGCTCTTGACGACATTTATTTATATATTCTGTTACTCTAAATGTTAACCTCCGTGTGAGTCCTTGAGTTCAAGAGCCAGTCACTGTAAAGGTCCCATGCATTCATCCTACAGTATGTCTGTCCTCCATTAGTGCAGCAGACAAGACTTGCAGAAGCAAGTTGGCGTCTTTTTAAAAAGAAATCCTTGTATCTTTCAGTGAAGTTACCCGGATATTTTTTTTATAAGTTCTGACAACTGAGAAGAAGCAAAATTACTTTTCCAAGCGAAATCTCTGAGGGATGAAGCCAAAGTGCAGCAGGAGTTGAGTAAGCATGCAGCGAAAGAGTGGGATTTCTATGGCTGCTGGAAATGTGCGTGTAATGAAAATGACTTCAAAGTCCTGTACCACCTGAAGAAGTGTAGCAGATAGCGAGCATCATTCAGGACCATACTTTCTGTTAATGTGACACATCGGAGCTCATTATTGCATTTCAAAAACACACACACAAATAGAAAAATCACTGATGGTTGCCTTTTTAGGGCGGCGTTTTTCTTCCCCTCTCCCCCCTCATCCCTCATCCCTCTCCCCCACCCGTCCTGTCTGACTCATCTGTGATGCTGCTCCGCTCTGCCAGCTGAGACATCCATCCAAACAGACAGACTGACAAACATGAACAACACGCAGAGGTAGAGCAACACAGATACAGGCAAAGAAAATCTGGAAATAAATGTTTGGATAAACACACACGCGAGCAACTGCACATGAATATATACTGTATGGGTTCATGAAATTATGTTATGGCTGTCAATCCATTAACATAGTTAATCATGAATTTTGTATCTGTTCAAAATGTACTTTAAAAGGGAGATTTGTCAAGTATTTAATGGTCAATCACAACATTCTTTAATTTCTAACCGTTGCTATGTATAGCAGACCGTTGCTATGGTCGCAGCTCTGATATCAGCTTATGGCAGACCGTTTTTATGTCAAATTTTTGATTTCTTAAAGGGACTATTTGTAAGATTCAGAAATGCTGCTTAACAGCGACACCTGTGGCCTTGAAATCAACGAAAGTCAGCGTCGAGCTCGCACTTGCTTGCTCTACATAGACATGAACGAGCTTCGCTCAAAACAGTGAGGCTACAGACGTCAGCTAAAACCATAATATCACTCTATATTTCAGCTGCTTGGCAGTAATGTTAGCAGACCAGACGAAGGTCTCTCCATGAATCAATGCTGATCCTAGTTTTGGGTTTTCCTGCTCAACGCAGGCTTCAGCAGCGGGGCTCCTCAACGAGTTACGTTATCGCCTCCCTACCGCAGCCGTCAGCCGAAGACACCGGCACCCGGTCGGTAACGAAACGATAACGTAACTCGTTGAGGAGCCCCGTCACTTCACAAGACACGGAAAACCTCTGTTGGTCTGGAGGAGCTGCAGCACTTATTTTTGCACAAATGCCCACTCTACATTCACTAGATATTCTCAGAGCTAAACTAACTCTTCTGCAGTGTGGAGTGAGCGCGCGTTCACGTCTAGAGGTGGAGCGAGACAGCGAGGATGCGCGCGCTGTCTGAGTGAAGGAGAGCAGGCAGCGGAGACGGGGCTGCGGCCACACGCGAGCGTGCATATGCAAACGCGCATGTGTGACGACCCGCTACATTTATACGCTTAAAAAGTTACCAACAGTCCCTTTAAGTAAATAGCCGTGTAATAAGCAGGATAATGAACAGTTAGCGGGTCATTGTTGTGAAAGAATCCCCTTCAGGTGCATCGCCCTGTCGGGGATTCTTTCACAGCAATGACCCGCTAACTGTTCATTATCCCTTACGTATTTATTGGAGAGTGAGAGGAAAGAGGAGGTCAGATCGGGGTATTGATTCTTGAATCAATAGTGAAGAAAACATGTCCATCTCAACTCTGTTTGCATCCTTTAATCATGCTTTTCTTTATTTCAATCAAAATCTGCTTTACTAATGCCCATACAGGATTTCTGCCAAGACATTATAGTATTTAAGATTTGCTTAAACAAATGTGGTAACACGTTTTCAGAGCTCAGGATGAGGTGTGAAAATTAGTATTTAAGATCTGCTGAGTGAAACTATATGTTGACACCTAGTAAGGTATATAGGTTTATGAAATGTGCACTAATGTAGTGATGACTCATGGCTGTGTAACTTCTACTACGCTGCCTGCGGTTCTTTTATGCAAACACCTCCTACCAAGGCTCAACCTAAACAGTGTTTAGAAATGTGAAAACCGTTACATGCTGGTGAACAAATTGGTATGAACTGCACAACTGTGCTCCCAAAGACCTATAAAGATAAGAACTAGAATTACCGCTTCATGGTTGTATGACTCCGCCAACCAGTCAAGTTGCAGTTTACATTCATGTCTGTCCAAACCATAGACAACGCATCTCCACTTCCTCCAACTGTACAGAAGTGAAGCTAAAATATCCCAGATACAGGAGCTGCCATTTGGAGATTTTGATGTCATTTGGAGCCAGAGTCTGCACAGAAGTTATTGGGTGGTGGAGCCGCAGTATCAAGGTCCCGCCCACACACCCGCCCGTACCAATCGCAAGCCGAGCACGGCCGCAGCTTGCTACAGTAGCAAGAGAAAATCACAGCTGTCAATCATAACGTCTCATCCCCTTTTTATAGCATCAAATAACTAATTGAAACCAAATTTATCAGAAGAATGAACACTTGAACATACATCAGCATGATAAGAACTACCGAAAATGACAGAAAACATCTTTGAAAAAAATGAATTGGACGTGTACTTTGACTTTTTTAGTTTGACCCATGTCCCATCCGCTAACATGGAGGGGGTGGGATTTATGACCTATACTGCAGCCAGCCACCAGGGGGAGATCAAGATGTTTTGGCTTCACTTCTAGGGAGCTGTCATGTCGTCCATCGTTATATACAGTCTATGTTCCAAACTGTCATCACTTCATCATTTTATCCTGTTAGACACTCGTGTGAAATTGTCATAATTAGCATATGAATTCTTGAGTTATGGCCAAGAACAGGTTTTGGGAGGTCACATTGACCTCTGACCACCAAAATTTAATCAGTTCATCCTTGAGTCCAAGTGGATGTTTGTGCCAGATGTAATGAAATTCCCTCAAGGTGTTCCTGAGATATCGCGTTCACGAGAGTGGGACGGACGAACAACCCCGAAAACATAATGCCTCGGGCCCCGGCTGTCGCCAGCACGGAGGCATAAAAATGATAAACTGAACATAGACATGTATGGATGGATACAAGGTTGGCTGGACGGACAAGAGAGGAATGGAAAAGTAGAAAAGAGGCCTGAAAAGAGAGCAGAACGCGTGTTTACAGGCACTCTGTGCTATCTGTCCCAGAGAGTTAATTTTGTGCCACAGAACTGAAGCAGTTTAATGAGCTTGCATTGCCAAACCACAGTCTGTAGGTGGTTTGTTGGCTTAGCAACAAATTGTACTTCACTGAAAATAAAAGTGGATCACTGAAGCCCCATAGACTGTTGTTTTGAACAATTTCTGGTTCTGTGTTGAATAAGCCAACACTGCTTGAATATATGGATGCATAAATCATCAAGTAATGTGTATTCAAGTATCTAAAATGCTCAATATATGTATATAACCCGAGGTATTTACAATAGATATCGTATCGCTCTTAAGTTGCTGTAGGCCTGTAATTCGTTATTCCTCACAGTCACAGACTGTCTTTCTCAAAAACACATTTTTACTTGACTCTATTTTGGGTTCCTTATAAAAAAGTTCAGCACCTTGAGGTGCCATTGTAACTTTTAGATAGAGAGCTGCGGTGTGAAGGTCACAACAGCGCTCCATTCAAACACCAAGTGACCCCACGGCACAATGGGAAAAGTGTGTAATCAGCAAATGTGTATGTGTGTGTGTGTGAGAGAGTGTGTGTGCGTGTGTGTGTCTGTGTGGGCCACTCAGGGAGGGTTTGCTTTTTACACAAACACCCCCCTCCTCCTCCACCACCACCACCACCACCACCACCTCTTCCCAGCTCTCTCTCTCAGTGCCCCCTTTGGGAGGAGGCTAACAGCAAAAACTGAGAGGAGCTGGGGGGAAGGAGGGACGACCAGGGACAGAAGGGCAGAGGAAGACAGGAAGGGAGACAGACGTTGTAGAAGACACAGAGAGATGTGGACGATACTGCTAAAAAGTTCTGTAAAGTAAATGGAGTGCTCTTCCTCATCAGTGCCACAGATTGCACAATATGAAGTATCCTGTTGAACAATGAGCCGTTTATTATGCGTTCGTTCCGTTGGCATGATTGCGGTGCACATGCATGATGATATATGTTGTGTAATGTGTGGGGGGGGGTTTATTGGCAATGCACTGTAGAAGTGAAGCCAGTACTCTATGGATTCTTTTATGTGAATTGCAAAAGAAAAAGAGAAAGAAAGAGTCTCCTGAGAAAGCGTAGAAACAGAGCAGAGACACTGTGCTATCACATATTGTTGTGCCACAATGTTTTTCTGCTTGAAGGTCAATACACCAAGGTTTCTGGAGAAAACTTTTGCCCAATGTTTAGCTTTCCTTTATAAATACTCTATACGTATAATGCATTATAATCTGCTTATAGCACTGTAAAGCACTCATACATATTTATAATGCTGTATAACAATAACCATTATATAGCATTTTATAACAAGTGACACTTTATTTTGCAAGGATCATAGTGTTTTATAATTCCCATAGTTGTAATACATTATAATTGTTTTATGATGAAATATAATCACTGTGCATAATATGCATTATAATGTGATCATAAGTGCTTTTAGTA